>NC_139561.1:32337974-32475474 GCF_965112155.1 Podarcis liolepis
TTCTCGGCAGTGAAAATGCAAGAATAAATTAAATAGCTGATCCTTTGTTTCCCTTTCATGACACCCCAAATCAGCTGCCTGGGGCTCTACATAATGCTAAGTCTGGTCCTAGAATTGTCAGTTGAACGGTACAGTTTTCTCTAAAGACGTATCATTCGTTTCAACAATTTAGATGTTGCTTCTACTGCAGTATCCAAGCAATCATATAGAGGCTTAGTTTAGGAAAGTGGTGTCAGGGGCTCAGGGACAGAGGCACAGGGGAGAGAGGAGATGGAGAGTGAAGGGGAAGGATCTGAGGGCAGCATAGGGGAGTATGACAGTGACCCGAGAGATTCCATGAGCTTCTCCAGCGAATCAGAAGATTCCCAGAAGGAGGTGCCGATGGTCAGGGCAAGGGGGGCCAGCGGGGACTCCCAAAGCAGCAGCTGGAGATCAGGGCCAGCTTCCCCACCAGAGCGTAGTGGGGGGGAGGAGTCCCAAGTGTCAGGTCCAACGGCTCCTCCAGCAGGGAGAGAAGATGAGTCGAGACTGACCACGCCTCTATCGGAGAGTGGGGGAAGCAGTGACAGGAGCAGTGTAACGGTCAGGAGGAAGGTTACCGGCTGGGCGCGCACGCCAAGTTCAAATGTACAGGTGCGCGGGACAGCAGAAAGCCCGGATCGGGAACCAGGTCCTAAAGCCCGCCGGAAGCAGGAGGAAGACTCAGGGGAATCAGCGTCAGAAGAGTCTAGGAAGGGCGAGACCCCTGCTGACAGGCGGACCCAGAAGAGGAAAGAGCAGAGGAAGAGGTGGAGCAAGGCTAGGGTCTTAAACTGGTGTCTGGGGGGAGGAGACTCAGACGGAGCTTCAGCGGTCTAGAGTTTCATACGTAGAGCTGCACGCTGCGGCTGTGAAAACAAAAATGAACTTCAATAAAGACTTTTGTATATAACAACGGAGTGGCGTTGGTCCTTTGTGAGCTGGGACCTAGGGCAGCTCTGACAAGTGGTTTTCTGCCTTTGTTGTTTTAGGGAATCCATGGTTCTCCAGGAGCTTAACCAATGCTCTTGGGTGGGGAGATCAGTGCTGGTGACAAAGCTTTCACCAAAATAAGTTTTTTCCTACCATTATTAATATAACCTGCAATCTGGACTGTCCCACAAGGAGTGTTCATGAGTTCTCCTCGGGCAGAACAGTGCTACAGCAATTCTTGTGACAGTTTAAGGCTCAGACATCTGACACCATGCCAGGTTATAACAGAGAAGAGAACAGGTAAAAAAGTGCACCCAATGGAACAACAGCTTTCTTGCTAAGAGCAGTCTACTTCAGGAGGCCCCAAAGCCATGACCCTCCAGATTTTGCTGACCTTGACCATTTGCCATGCTTTCTGGGGCTGATGGAGGGCTACAGGTTAGCCATCTCTGGACTAAATGGATAAACAGCAGTGGTGACCATCTCAGTCTTGGACACAGTGCCATATATAAACCTCCAAGTGCACAATTCCCAGTTCATTCAGGGCTATGGCAAGACCAATGGCCAGCTCCTCCAGGTTGCTCGGCCTACTGTGTCATGCACACATTGCATGCATGCAACATTCTAGCTGCTAGACAAGGGGTCGGCAACGTGTGGCCCATGGGCCAGAAGCGGCCCACAGAGGCCGTTTAACTGGCCCACGAGCCACCCCAGAACCAAGCCGCCCGCTCAAGAGTCCCAGCTAAACTGGTGCAGTGTGGCGCAGGGAGTTGCTTCCGCTACACCGGAAATTACGTCTGTGTGGGACAGATCCGGCCCAGGCAAGGTAAACCTTGCCAAACCCTGCACTAGACTACACTGGCTCTTCATGAAACCCAAGGTGGTATCCATGTACTGATCATCCCTTGCTCTCAGGAACCGGAGTCAGGAGCAAGTCAACAATAAATCACACGGCGTCAGTGAAGTTAACTGTTTACTCAAGGAAACATAGTTGACTCAGGAGTCCAGGACTAGTGAGCACAGCAACACGTCCTGGTAGATCTTGCCACAGTAGTGGGGACTACAGGTCCCCGCCTTCCCACAGTTGCCTAAGTCTCCTCTTCTTCCTCCTCCTCCAGGTCCTTCCCAAGCAATCTGAGACTTTGTTGCCATGCCTGTCTTTGCTCTGCCCTCTTCATACCTCTTATGGTTCTGGGAGACCAGGGGAGGAGAGTTGGTCACAGGAGGAGTGGGAGACCACCTGGCTTCTTTAGCAGCCTGTCTTATCTTTGCCTCTTGGCTACCCTCTTCTCCAGCCTCTGCTTCTACCTCTGCTTCTGGACTGCTCTGTCACAGACTCCTCCTGCTCACTAAACCGTGTTACCTCTTTAGTTTCTGACACCTCCTCCTCCCAGTCCTCTCCTTCTTCTCCCTCTGACCACTCATTGTCATCCCACCACCAACCCTCTTGCTCAGAACCCTTTTTCCCTTGCAGGTTCCCTAGCTGGTGCCTCCCACCACTTTTCTGCCTCCAGCCAGTCCCTGACACTTGTTTGCTTAGCTTGCTCATCAAGGTGGTGGAATCATGTACCTTCAGTTCATATGGATGTACTTGGGGACAAAGCCTGTTTAACAATTACAGGTTTTGTTGGAATGTAGGAACCTCCTTGATGAATCAGAGATCCAGGGCCCACCTGGTCTAACACCCGGTTGTCAACATCAGCCAATATGAAGCCACACTAAGAATGAAGCCACACTAAGAAGTCAAACTCCTCCATTGTCTCCTGAGACAGACGGATGCCAACTGTACCAAGTGCTATAAATGGTTGATGTGAATGTGGCCTAATAGTCATTGATAGACCTGACCTACATTTCTGGTTATCTCTACCCGACTAAATTGGGCTTGAACCCGTGACCTTCATATACGTAGCCAGCAAGGATATTGCTCACTTTAATGGCTCACACTTGCTTGGGAGAGTGTGCATACCTAGATGTACTATCTTCTTCCTAAATCCTGTTTTGTAGGGTGTGACTGAAAGCATATTCTAGGACTGAGGTTTGGCAAAGATGAGCTATTTTGGGATTCCTCTGGAGCAAGCAATTCTGCATTGAAACATAATACCAAATGCCTCCTATTCCAGTACTCTGAAATGACAGGGGAATGCTTTGGGGATAATGTGGAGCAAAGAAAGGAAATCCAACATACGCTCAACGCTTATTCGTTAACTAGTGAAACACTCGTGAAATGAAACACAATGTGATTATAAAGGTAGGCTGAAGTTGTGGCGGCCACTGCATAGCCATATTTATCATTGACCCTTCACTTATAGGCCTTGCACATAAATGGCGAGGAAGTGGAGAGGGTTGGTAGTTTTAAATACCTGGGCATTTATATCTCGGAGGACCTCTCATGGACTGCAAATGTTAATATGGTTGTGAGGAAGGTGCAGGGGAGGTTGTATTTCCTGAGAATGCTCAGGGGACTGAATCTATCCCAGCACCTACTCCTGTCCTATTATCATAGTACCATCGAGAGTGTCCTAACCTATAGTATATTATCGTGGTATGGGAGCAGCTCTGAAACGGATAAAAAAGCTTTACAGCGAACAATTAAAATTGCCCAGAACGTTATTGGGCTCCGACTACCAACCCTGGATGAGATCTTCACGTCTCGCATCTTGAAGAAGTCACATAATATTCTGAGAGATCCCACCCACCCTGCTCACAACTTCTTTGAACTATTGCCTTCGGGCAGAAGATATAGGACAATGAAAACACGAACCACACACCTTCTGAATAGTTTCTGAATAGTAAGTAGGGAGTGGAAGGAATGAGATAGGTTTAGGTTATGTTATGTTTTTAATAGGTCATGCTATACTCTGGATTATGTTATGTTTTATAGATTATGTCTAAATAGGATGAGAGTTCGGAGATACGTGCAAATGTATATGTGAACCCGGTCTTTGGGTGGGTGTTTGATTTTCGTTGTTGTGTATACTGTGTATATACGGACAATGACAATAAATTTATCAAAAAAAAAAAAGTTTGTGGGTTGCTGCACAGGCAAATTGTTCTGAGATGAGAATGGGCATTGGATTCATGGAAGCTGATTTCACAAAATGCCTTCCTAAAGCACAAGAAAGTTGTGATATCCTTGCAGCTCCCAGGACGAAGGGCATTTGTGGGTGCTTTCCTCATAGTGTCTCACAGCCTATAACTGTGGGAGTGTGTTCAAATTCTGCTTGTGGGTTTCACAATAGGGCATTTGGTTGGTCACTGTGTGAACAGGATGCTGGACTAGATAGGCCTGCTTTGGGCTGATCCTGCAGGGCTCTTCTTATGTTCTTAATATCTCCTGCTCACTTATACCACCCAGGAGACAAAAGAGCTCAGAAAGAGAAGGTGGGCAGACTCACAAGGCAGGCATTATGTGGGATATCTCTTTCTATAAGAGATTTCCGATAGCCTTCTGCAGACATCATGTGTAACTATGGCTCTGGGCTATGTCTGAATATTTCAAAACATGGGTGGAAATTGTCTGGAAACCAGGATATGAATGAGGGATGCAATGTGAGTTTTCAAATGTTCTTATAAAGTATTCCTTCATGCAGCACATAGCTGAACTGCGGAACTCTCTCCTGCAGGAGGCAGTGATAGCCACCAACTTGGATGGCTTTAAAAGAGGAGTGGACAAATCCATAGAGGAAACGGTTATCAATACCTACCAGCCATGATGACTATACTTTGCCCCCAGAGTCAACGGCAGTACAGTGGTACCTCAGGTTACAGATGCTTCAGGTTACAGACTCTGCTAACCCAGAAGTAATACCTCGGGTTAAGAACTTTGCTTCAGGATGAGAACAGAAATCGTGCAGCAGCGGCGCAGCGGCAGCAGGAGACCCCATTATCTAAAGTGGTGCTTCAGGTTAAGAACAGTTTCAGGTTAAGAACGAACCTCCATAATGAATTAAGTTCTTAAGCCGAGGTACCACTGTAATGATTCTGAATGCCAATTGCTAGGAGCCGCAGGAGGGGAGAGTGCCTTGTGCTCAGGGCCTGCTTGTAGGTATTGCAGAAGAGGCATCTGGCTGGCCAATGTGAGAACAAGATGCTGGACTAGATGGGCCCCTTTTGGCCCGATCCAGCAGGACTCTTCTTAAGTCCTTCAAACAGCAGGCTTTTCTTCTGTTCTTTAACCATGGTTTGCATTAACCATAATTAAGGCCACTGCTTTTCTTCTTCTTCTGGTGGTACTCACCAGTATGCAATACTAGCACCCGTTTTCTTTTCTTTTCAAATCTTGGCTTCTAAAGCGAGTGTGTGAGGAGAGCCCCTTGGCACTGCCATCCCTGGTGGCAGCAATTCCTCCTTGTCCTCATCCTGTGGCCGGACATCTGCAGGAAGCTGCTGGGCTGCCGCTGCACCCACCACTCCCAGCTCCGAGGCTGGAGGAAAGCTCTTGGTGGAAAACAGGCAGGCTGGGTCCGTGGGGGCAGTGGCAGTAGCAGCTGGGCCAGGTAGCACCAAGAGGACTCTGGCTTCCTCGAAGGCCTCACTGACAGGCCACGTTTCCCGGCAGCAGGAAACTCAGCTCCAGGAGCTCAGCAGGCCTTTGCCCCACACTGAGCCCAACGTGCAGCGTGGCCTGTCCGGCAGTAGCCAGTCAGCTGAGAAGGGCACTTCATGGTGAGTACCAGCACCGTTGTTGTTTTTTTTAGAAATATAGGCAATTCTTGATTGCCTGATGAAGGCAATTCTTTTCTGCTTGCTGTCCAGCAAGCAGCTTTTGCTGGTATCTCCTGATACTAGCTCCCTGAGGGGGAGCCACACACAACTGTGGTTCAATGCAGTTTTGAGATTTTTAACTGGGGACAGGGCGGCAAATCATGGTTAGCCATAGCTATAAGTTACGTCTGTGCTAGTCTTCTGTATGTGTATACTCCTCTCGCATGAACGTATCAATCGGCTCCTTTACAGGAGATGTTTAAAAGCTGGCACCGTGCCCCTTTCAACCTGGAAAGATCTTGACAATAAAGATGCAGTCTATGAATGAGCCAAACTGTATGCTTTCTTCAACAAAATCGTAGGCGGCACATGTCTCTCCCCCCAACACAATCGCCAGAGAAAGCACCCACAATGCATACAGCTCTAAGACAAAACTCTTCACGCAGTCCCTATTTCCCTCTCAAGTGTCTGTTCCTGTTTCTTTCCAGCCCGTATTAAGTTAACCTGAAAAAGGTTCAGTCCCTTTGTTTCAATGACTTGTGAGATGATGTCGCTGCTCACATTTCACTTTGCGTTGCTTAAATTGCCAATCATGGATCTAGCCTTCTATCTGCTGTCAACTCAGCTTGGATTATCACCTCGGATGCAAGAGGGGGTGGTGGAGCGTGTGTGTGTGTGTTGGAGGGGGGGTGTCTTGGCGTTTTGATGATGCGGTGAGCACTTCCTCCCCCACCCTCCAAGCTCCCCCTCCCCACATCCCACTTTGCAAAATCACATTATTCTAATGAGGATGCAAATGAAAAGAAAAGCTGTGGGAAATGGCTGGAGATGAGTGGCTTGTCAAAAATGTTTTGCATGAGAGTGGGGAAGGAAGCAGGGCCACTCAATGGGATAATGCACTTCTTGCGCTGCACATGGGCTTCTCCTTAGACCCCTGTGGTATGCGGCCAGGTAAGAAGGCAGCCCTTTCTCTCAACACAGAGAAAAAACACACTTACCTGGTTCTCATGTAGAGACTTCAGTCGCCTTTGCTTTATTTGAAGACCCTGGCCACCATGGGCATGATTCTTTTTCCATATATATATATATATGAGAGAAAAAACTCAACTTAATTTCATGAAGTGTTGAAAGTATACACGTCTTCCCAATATTACACACATTACATGGTTAAACTATGGAACTTGCTCCCTCAGGAGGCAATGATGGCCACCAACTTGGATGGCTTTAAATGAGGATTAGATGAATTCATGCAGAGGGAGAAGGCTCTGCCTCCACAGCTTGAGAAAACAATGCTTCTGATTTGGTTGGGTAAACCCAACACAAATTTGGAGTGGGAGCCCAAAGGCGGTTGGATGGTGCTTTGCACATCTCCTCCTGCAACTCCTGCAGCCAAGCTGTTGCTAAATGTATTGCTCTGCTGTCCTTTGGATCACATCAGCAAGGACAAGGGTGGGGTCTTGTTGTCTTGGCAGCTCAACACTTCCATATACACTGCCCAGACTTGTGGAGGTTTCTTCGGTGCAGTTAACACAGCGGTTTGACAGCACTCTCAGAGGTGCATTCCATTGTCTCTTGAGACAGACGGGTGCCAACAAGATTTAATTTCTATACTGCTTAATATATTGAAAAAATATTCCTAAGTGGTGTACAAAAGACTGAAGCAAGAACAAATACGAAAATATATATGGTTATATATAAAAATGTTACATTAATGCAAAGTTATGAACACCCTCATTTTCCCTCTGACACACCCTCCCTCTCAGCCTCTGGTTTCTCACCCAGGATCCAAACAAACAAATATTTGCTAAGAAATAAATTACCATGGAAAATGATTCTAAAAGCTTGGGGGTGGGGATTCAACCCCCCCCCCCAAAAGACCATATAAAGAGGGGGAACGAAGAAGGCAAAAATGACAATAGATACATAGGACATCAAAAACCTGGAGGAGAAAGTCAAACTGTTACCTAACACTAAACATATGACAGTGAATGAGCGAGGTGGGCCTAACCAGGGAGAGTGCTCTGCAAACAGCATAGGCTAGAATATCAAGCCAGTAAAGTCTTCACTCAAAAGCATAGCCTAAGAACAGATTGCAGCTGCATCAGGCCAATGCCCCACCGAGGCCAGCATCCTGTTCTCACACAGCCATCACAGGGCCAGATTTAGGTTTGATGAGGCCCTAAGCTACTGAAGGTAATGGGGCCCTTTATATGTCCAGCCATCCTTTGTCAACAACAAGTTGTTGCCTTTTTTTGTATTGAATATATGTTATATGGCAATTTATGGACCTAATAGGTATCTAAAGCCATTTGCAAATAACAAAATATTTTTTTTTATCAAAGTAATACACAACACAAAACACTGTTGCTGTATGTAGGTTTTATTTTATTTTTTATCTTATATTTTGGAAATATACATCCAGGTTTTTTCCTTTGATTTTTTTGCCCCCCCCCCCTCCAAGAGAGTGGGGCCCTAAGCTATAGCTTGTTTAGCTTATACGTAAATCTGGCACTGAGCCATCATGACTAGTAGCCATTGGTGACTTTTACCCTTGGTGAGCTTGTCTACCTTGCATAATCCAAGCTTGGCACAATCACTACATCTTCTGGGGTGTTTCTGAGTGTTCAAGATGAACACTTAAAAAGAAAAAAACCCCAAATAAAACATTCTAAAGGTTGGACTGCTTTGCCTTGATGCAAATGATGGAAAATGAGACACCCATTATTCAAAACTGAAAACAGAAGGACCAGGTAAGGAAAGATGAAAACAAAATCCTCCTCCTAGGAAGAGGACTACTTCATCTTTTAAACTGATGACATTATAAAATTAAAATCTAAGTGCTGTGAAGAGCTAGTGGAGGTGAGAAGGCAACTGAGGACTTGTCTGACGGCATCAGGCAAGACGATCTTGGGAGGAAGACGAAATGATCCTCAGTGATAGTGAGGCAGGAACCATGGAAAGATAAACTTTAATTATATTAAAATTTGATATTCCTTTCAAGTACCTACTTGGGCTGTTATTGATCCATTGAAATGGCTTAGAAGTATAAGATGACATCTCAGATCTCCTTAGGCAGGTCTCCTTAGGATATCCTACAGACTGTCTGTCTGTTAACAGTGTGGAGGCTATTTATTTTGGCAGAAAACACACCTCAGCCTCTGCTGACCCTTTCAAAACATTTGCTGTTTTTGTGTTTGTCATGAACTGGGGTATTTCCTCCTACCTTGAGTCAGAAAATTCTAAATCTTCATCTGAACAAAGAACCTCACACATGCACAAAATCCCATCAATACTGACGTTCTGCTGACTCTGAAAGAATCACCTGTGTTGACGAGTTTTCCCCTGAACCTGAACATTCTTATCTAATTGTTTTAATTGTTTCTGCAACTGTTTTTATTGTTATCCTTTTTAAAACACACACACACACACACACACACACAAAAAGCGACAACCAAACAGGTTTGTTTTGTTGCGTATTTCCATTACGCATTTTTAACATTTTGATGGGATTGTTTTATTGCATATTTTAATTATGCATAAATATCTTATAATTGACTTTTATACTTGTAAACCACTCTGGAGCCATTTTGACTTGTTAACCGTAGAGTTAATCAATCAATCAATCAATCAATCATTCACAATGACAACATGGTGAATGGGGGCCAGGGAAAAGACTTTGTCTGTGGCGGTCCCTAAATTGTGAAATTCCCCACAGAGATGAGTCCACCATTTTCACTTTAACCTCTTTACCTTGGCCTTTGATAGTTGATACTTTATGAGAGAGCAGCATACAAATACTTTTAAAATTAAAATTAAATAAATAAAACATTTGGTGGGGGAGTGAATCTGTTGCCGAATCTATACTGTTTATGTTTTAGTTGGAAAGCTTTTACCTCTTTTAATCATTTAAATTGTTTCATTTCCTTTTGTAACTGCATTTCCGCATTTCCATTGGGTCATTTTCCTCCAACAAAAGCGGCTTGCTTTGAAAGGAATGGCCCAAGTGTCAGGGCGGTAGTGGCCTATATTAATTTATGGACAAAGTGGCCAGTGTTTTTTTTTTCTCCCTCTGGTGTTAACACTTAAAAAATAATAATCTTGCCAGGCTCTGCTGAACAAACCAAGACGAGAGAGACATGTTTTATTTCAGCCGGGGCAGATGAAAGCATCTGGTTGTGCTGCTGCCAATGCACCAATTTCTTCTCTCTACACTCCCCTGATATCAAAGCATCAGTTTCAGTTTCACCCAGTTTATCATATTCCCGCCCCCCCCCAATCTTATATTCAGTTCTCTGTAAAGTTAACATTTAGGGAGGTTTGCCTATACATGCATCATATTCCCCCGCCCACCCACACCCCTTAGAAACACTGTCTTCTTAGAAGAAGCCACATTTCCTTAAGGAAGAGGATAACTCTTTAGGGCCAGCTGATTACATGCAAACATATATAATAGCACCCCTAATTGCAAGGTGGACCTTTTGGGGTGGACATTTTGAAGAGCTGAGACCTGATCAGCAGGGCCTTCCCACCCAGAGGCAAGGTGAGGGGACTGCCTCAGGCAGCAGGATGCACAGGGGCATCAGATGTAGATCTCTATCTCTCCCTTGTTTCCGATGTAGATCTTCAATGAGCCCTTACTCCCTGGCAGGGAGGAGGACGCCATTTTGTGGTTTGCCTCAGCTACCAAAATGTTTTGGGCCAGCCCTCCTGATCAGACAAATCGATTAGTTGCTATTGTTGTTGATGATTGTGACTTAGTAATTTGTCGGGACTTTCTGTGTTGTTATGGCGTGTGCAATTTCATTCGGGGCCATCTTTACCCAGGGGTGCAAGGGGTGCAGAATTCTGGGGGGGGGGGGGCGCCAGGCACCCGCCGCTGAAGTCTCCTAAGCTCTTCACGATCTACCTGTTATGAAATAATAAATAATTTTGATCAAGCTAGAAAAGCAAAACACATATATGCCTAGGTATTACCAAAATATATACCTACTGTTTCACTAAAGGACTTTCAACATCATGTGCTCATTGACCAAAGACGTGCTGTGCTAGCTGCAGCGCTTGTCATTCAACGGTGGTGCTTATCAGACTCAACAATGGCGTTGTCATTCTCAATGGTGCAGTGAACGCGAAATTAACTAAATTTGGGGGCGCTGGCAAAGACAGCCCTGATTTCACATAGTTGCAAAAAAGAAAAAGAAAAAGTAATTTGTCTCTGTTGTAACTCACCCTGTGGCTTGTGCAAAGTGGCAGGACATATCCTAATTTAGCTGCATTTCAGGGGGTTGAATTAGATTGCCTTTGGGGTCTCCTCCAGCTTTACAATTCTATGATTTGGTGATAACTATTCTTAAATTTGCTGCAGATTTTGTATTGCTTTTAGATCCTTTCAGTAGTTTTTAAAATGCGTTTTTTATTTTTAACTCTCTCTCTATTCACTGAAACGCTCCTTCAGGACGAAGGGCGGGATACAAATTTAATAAATAAATACAAATAAATCAAGCACCTATGCAGGTAAATGAAGAATGGCGTTGTAAAACTTTGCTCAGCTGCAGTCCCAGGATGTCGATATTCTCTCTTTATTTTACATTTGTAAAAATGAAAGATGGAGAAAATGCTTTCATCAATTCGCACTCTTCTTTTTTCTTAAATAAATCCTTAGTTTGCTGCCTTCTCCCCTGTGTTCTGCACTCATACCCATCTTTCTGACATCATCACTGGTTCAGCCTCAGGCCTGTCGCTCTCTCCTTCCCCTACCCCAAGTCTGTTGTGCACCCTCAGAGTCATCTTGTTTGCGGGAGTCATCTTGACAAGTCAACTATTGGCCACAGCCCTAATTATGGATGCTTCATGTGTGCGTGTGACTCCCGACATATTCCTTGGGTAAGAGGAGAAATGCTTTTGCTCTCAAGATTAGCCTTATCAAGAGGATACAGCGTGCATGACATAGTTCCAAAGCGATAAATAAACAGATGGACAGAAGCATTACAAATGTTAACATTCCTTTACCCCCTTCCTTTTTAAGGGGAGGGGGGGAAGCACCGCGGACTAGAAAATGCCATTTCCGCATGTCACTACCTTGTCAGCCTTGTTGCATTTTAATACAAAACAGCGTGAAACGGGAGGGATGAGCTTTGCTGATTTTTATATACATACAAAATGCATCGCTTCCCCCGGCCCGTTCCCAACGGTTAGGCTACCTCTCAGATAGAAATATTCCTCTGTTGTTTCCCCTCAGAATCAAACAGAACAATGCTGTGTGCTTAAGACAATTCCTCAAGAAGAAGGGGTTTGAAATTTAAGAGACTAAACCGAAATTTAAAATGATTTCCAGCCTAGATTCCCCCCACCCCCCGTTCCCTCGACTTCCTACGTCTTTGTCCTTTTAAAGGAACCAATATGTTTGTATTACTGATGAGAAACAACCTTGACTCCAGAAAGATTTAACTTAATATCTAGCTAAGCATTCAGAGGGTAGTCCATCTGTGGAATGTACATTAAGGACCCCGGCTTGAATGCAGCGAGTCATGTATGATATTGGGCTCACAAATGTGACGTGATGCCCATATACTCTTGAGAATAATTCAAAGTGCCACGCAGCTCTATGGGCAGGGAAGCTATAAACACACTTGTCACAAATGAGAAAGGGTGCAGGGTTATATTCGGACGGAGGAACGGAGGAGCATTAGAACCAGCCATCAAGCCTTAATGAAAGTGTTAATTAGGATATTACAGAATTTATAGCTAAAGTATCAGCTCTGCTAGACATCCTCGTCACTACACAATTAATTAACTGTTTCTGCACTCGAGCCCAGGAGGAGGACATCATGGGGGGAACTCATAGGGAAAGGAAGCCCTGATATGCTGTAACAACAGAACCATACTCCGTATCCTCATTTGCAAGTCTTTTTCACTTTGATTTTTCTTTCAAAGCAGACAGGCCAGGAACATGTGATTATCAGCTGGTTATAGGAATAAGTACACATTTAATCTACATAATCATCCATCTTTCTCTATGTAAAAGTGATTAGCAAATAGGGTTTTTAAGCAACTGTTTAGTTTACACATTGGCATCCTAGATTAACTTATTTCTAAAACACTTGATTTTTATCATGCTGCTTAATGATTTGTCCCATGATTTATTGGGCAATATGATGAATCATGTTAGATTTATTGTTTATCCTATAAATAGTGCAACAAATCATTAAACAGTGATAAAACCCAGCGGTTTCACGACAGAGTCCACCTATGGCGTCTCCCATGGACCACGGGGGGTGGCTGTTTTGTGCAGGATTTGATTGTTCTGCACGCTCTCTCTCTCTCTCTCTCTCTCTCTCTCTCTCTCCTGCTTTTATGATATTAGATGAGTGAGAATCTCCATTTAAATTAAATGCTTCTACAAAATAATGCCGAACTCATAATCTTACACTTTAGCCATATTTATTTTTACATGGAAAAAATAAAGTCTAACATCTGATAGGTATTAAAATGGAATTTATTCATTACGATAAATGCAACAGTCTTTGTTCGGAAGGCATTAAATGTAATGCCAATGTTTCAAATTATGACATGCCATATATATCTCCCCCTCCCCTCCTACTTCTTTGCCTTGTTCTAATATGGTGACTGGCACAAATGCTGGTTAATTTTATCCTAGCTTGTCACTTGGAGAGACAGAAGTATTATTACACCTAAGACAGAGAGGCAATCATACTACAGTCATGCCTCGAGTTACAGACGCTTCAGGTTGTGTGTTTTCGGGTTGCGCACCACACTGAACCCGGAAGTACCAGATCTTCTGGGTTACATCTGGGTTTCGGCGCTCACGCATGTGCAGAAGCACTAAATTGCGCTTTGGGCATGCGCAGAAGTGCCGAATCGCAACCTGTGCGTGTGCAGACACGGTGCTGTGGGTTGCGAACGTGCCTCCCGCACGGATCACGTTCGCAACCCGAGCATCCACTGTACTCACTATTTTCTCAGGGAAGGTGTGGCTCAGCAAGTTAAGCTAAGGTGCTCCTCTCCCCCCAAAACGGCCACTGTAGCCAAATCCTGAATATGTCATGGGAGCGGATGGCATGGGAGCGCAATAGTGCTTACTGACCACCTGACAGCAGAGTCATTGCTGCCTACTGGCAGGGGGGAAGCAGCTGGGAGGTCAGCATGGTGCAAGCACACTGGCGGAGCCATTGCAGCATGCCTGTCACTGTGTTTGCACTGTGCTGACCTCCTGGATGCCTCTTCTAGAAAAGCAGCAACTAAGCTGTCAATGCGTCAAATAAGGGCCGCCACCCTGCCATACTGACCACTACTGCATGTAGATTGTCATGTATATAAGATGCTTCAAATCTGCAGGTGTGCGTGTGTGTGCAGCCCTTAGCTGCTTCTAAGGTTCCCTAGCTCCGAGCCTGTATGTAAAAAAATCCACCTCTCCCTTCAGTTTACGGAGCCAGCATGGTGAAATGCAAATGGTCAAATATGGCTTCAGGTCTCCACCCAGTCGAGGCTATTGCTATGAGGTTACCCTACGCAAGTCACCACCTTTTACCTGAATTTACCCCCACGGTTTGGTGTGTGGATGAAATGGGATAGTCCCCTGTTTCTCAGGCCTGAACTTCTTGGAGGAAGAGTGACATAGATATGTGATCAATTATAAATCTCAGTGTGAGTGACACAATTATAATATTAATTTATGCAGCACATTAAGATAGATGGCACATAAATAACTCATTGGAAGATGGGGATTTTTATAAGAAGGGCATGAGGGTTTTTTATGGTAGCTAATTTAGTGTCAGTGATACAAAACAAAAGGAAGTGTATTGTGTTTATTAAGATATGTGTTGTTCCCACCCCAACCCCAGCCCCACATCCTGAAGAGTCAACATAGATTCCCACATTCTACTTGTTTTGCTTTAGCGGAAAGTGCTTAGTGTTTCGCAGCCGATTTTTGCTAATCTCTCTACACACTATAATTCTCAGGAATGGCTTTCCAGAGGTGGGGGCTTAAGTGGGTAGCAGGGATGGGTGGAGAATCGGTGCCCAACCTTGCACAGTTGGAAGGCATTTCCTGCTAAAACAAGGGCAGCAAATCTTTTTCTGTCTGGAGGATGGAAGGTCCCATGCGGGGAATGTTTCAGCACGCCTGAAAGGAAGCACTTCTCAATGCAATGCATAGTTAATCTATGGAACTCTCTCCTGCAGGAAGCAGTGATAGCCACTAACTCAGTTAGTGGATTTAAAAGAGGATTAGACAAATTCATGGAGGAAAGGGCTATCAGTGGCTACAAGTCACAATGGCTATGCTCTGCCTCCACGGCTGGAGGCAATAAATGCTTCTGAAAACCTGTTTCTGGAAGCCACAGGAAGGGATACTGTTCTTGTGCTGGAAGTCTGGCATCTGGAATCCACAGGCATATGGTTGGTCACTGTGAGAACAGGATGCTGGGCTAGACGGGCCATTGGCCTGATCCAGCTGGTTCTTCTTATGTTCCTGGAGCTGCCTGCCAGTGGTAGGTGGGGCCACAGGCAAAAGGAGCAATGGTTGCCCTTTTTACAGTTGGCCTCATTACAGGTGCGCAAAAGTCAAAGGTTTTGACACCCATACAAAAGCAAATATCTTCTCATCCTCCGGTGTAGTGGTTAAGAGCGGTAGTCTCGTAATCTGGTGAACTGGGTTTGCGTCTCCGCTCCTCCACATGCAGCTGCTGGGTGACCTTGGGCCAGTCACACTTCTCTGAAGTCTCTCAGCCCCACTTACCTCAAAGAGTGTTTGTTGTGGGGGAGGAAGGGAAAGGAGAATGTTAGCCGCTTTGAGACTCCTTAAAGGGAGTGAAAGGCGGGATATCAAATCCAAACTCTTCTTCTTCTTCTTCATCCTCCATCCATCAACATCATAGTCATGTTTCTGCATGCTACGTTTTCACAAAACTGCACCTGAAGTGGGTCGCAGCATAACAAATTAACAATAAGTATAAGAATTCAAAACACAAAGGAACAATTATAAATAATCATGGTATCAACAAGCACACAAAAAATGTGTGCAACATTGTGTAAAATGGTACAAATGGGATAACTTTGTTTCACAGGTTAAACTAAGTGACACTGCAAGTCAGACACCATGATTCGGTAACTGAAATGAAACTAAAGAGAAAATTGTCCCGATGCAAAAATTGTCGCTGGCATTGTACTGTCTTGAGAAACAGTGGCGTGTGCCTCCCGGGGTGAAGTCAAACTGATGTGTTAGTAGCAGCAAAGTGACCTCCCTGTGGTGCAAGCCTGGGCAGTGTATATGGAGGTCTTGGGCTGCCCAAATGACAAGACTCATGGATGACAAGACTCACTAAGCCTCACGGATGTGGTCCAAAGGAAAGCAGAGCAATACATCTGGCAGCAGCTTGGCTGAAGTAATAATGCCACTGTCTTCTGCTCTGGTCAGACCTCACCTGGAGTACTGTGTCCAGTTCTGGGCACCGCAGTTCAAGAAGGACACTGACAAACTGGAACGTGTCCAGAGGAGGGCAACCAAAATGGTCAAAGGCCTGGAAACGATGCCTTATGAGGAACGGCTAAGGGAGCTGGGCATGTTTAGCCTGGAGAAGAGGAGGTTAAGGGGTGATATGATAGCCATGTTCAAATATATAAAAGGATGTCACATAGAGGAGGTAGAAAGGTTGTTTTCTGCTGCTCCAGAGAAGCGGACACGGAGCAATGAATTCAAACTACAAGAAAGAAGATTCCACCTAAACATTAGGAAGAACTTCCTGACAGTAAGAGCTGTTCGACAGTGGAATTTGCTGCCAAGGAGTGTGGTGGAGTCTCCTTCTTTGGAGGTCTTTAAGCAGAGGCTTGACAACCACATGTCAGGAGTGCTCTGATGGTGTTTCCTGCTTGGCAGGGGGTTGGACTCGATGGCCCTTGTGGTCTCTTCCAACTCTATGATTCTATGATTCTATGAAGGAGTTACCAGAAGGAGGCATAGAAGGCCCCATCCAGCCACCTTAGGGACTCTATTCCAGATTTGTGTAGGGTTTACTCCTTAGTCTTTTCTTCTTTCAGAGATATCCCACAGGGCAGCGGAGGTTTAGGATCGGAGTTTTCCTTCTCCTAGATGGGCCACCTTCCCATCTGCCCCTCCACTTCCCTCTATAGCACATGCAGAAACCACCCTCTTGATTGTTGGACCCACTTGATTGTGTTGCCCACTCAATCCATCAGAGCCTCAGTGATTGCGGGGAAGTCCCTAACCCACTGAGGGTATTGGATGCATACCCTCACCTGGTTTAGCCAGCCAGTCAAATTCATTCCCAGGGTGTGGCCACTGGTGCATGTTGACAGCTTCCAGGAGGCACAGATGAGAGCTGAGTGCAGGGCGGGGACTACGCCTCCCTTAACACCCCTTACACCCCAATGCAAAAATAGTATAGAATAATAGTATATACTGCATCACCTTCTTCCAAATGATACATCTGTATCCAATGGTTTGGCTCTGAGACCCAGTCTTTGCCATCCAAGGACGTCCACCTCATCCCCCATCCATGATGATGTAAGCACTCAGGCCCTGGCTCTCACCCCACATGGCTGCCAATTAACTTCCTTTTGTCTCCTCTTCCACCAAACAACATATATCCAACCAGGCTAGGGCCATCAACAAGGTACCAGGGTAGCATCTCATCCTCATGGTGAGTCCTGAAGGAAAGGAACATCTGAGTTCAAGGACACACATTCAAGCCAGCCAAAACAATCTGAGGAGAGTTCAGAGCAGGATTGGCTAGGCGTGTGGTCCAAGAAGAAGGGCTGTGGTCTAAGGAGGAGGCACAGCCCAAAGAGAGCCCCAGGAACCAGATAGAGAACATAAAAACATTAAAATAGTCTGCTGGATCAGGCCAATGGCCCATTTAGTCCAGCATCCTCTTCTTACACTGGGCAACCAGGTGCCAACCAGAGAAGTCTCGAAGGTTGCATTTGACCTCCAAGCCTAAGACCCCTGTGCCAAGAGAGAGCCACTATTGGATAAATCCCAATGTAATGTCCTTGAATGGTTCACCCCCAAAATCTTCCACCTGATTTGGGCCTAATGAAAGGACCGGTTGTGAGTCTATATTGTGCAGTCCCTTGATGTTCCTTCTCTGAACACCTCTGAAGCATGAACAAGGAAAGTTCCAGGGGAGAAACTGTCAGCCACCTGTCGTGCTGGTGATGCACCGGTCAGCCTGAAGGCTGCCTTGGGACAATGTTGGTGCTTAAATCTCTTTCTCCTCCATCCCACCCATGGAATCATTTGGTGCACAAAGGGAAAGCCTGGCAGAGAGATGACCATGGCAGTGACTCCATGTCCGGTGTAGCAAAGCTTTTTTTCAATCTTTGCTGTGCAAAAACACATACCCTGAATTCAAAATGGGTAATTTATGTTTATGCTAAAGATGCTATTTCCTTCTCTCTGATTGGGATGATTAATTGACTCCTTTCCATAAATTAGTAAGGGAAAGGGATAGGTGGTTAGATAAATTGGTAACAAAACGGAATAATTTCATTAAATTAAGAGTGTTGTGTGAGAGATCTCTCATCTTGTAAAGCTAAATAGATGGCAAAGGAGGGCATGTGAGGGGTCAGATTCACCTACAAAATAAAGAGGGGGTATCTTAAGCAAATGTTAATTGCAACATATTTTATCTCTTGCTTCAAAGGGGGATGAAGTTATCAGCTTTTACGACTTCAAAGAAACCTTCAAACAAATCTCTGAAGCTATCTGAAGGAAACATTAATTTGGAAATTTTAGATCCTTCTGCTGTTTACCCAGTTTCATAAGGTTGGTGCCAGTTTTCCAAGTGTTCATATTAGAGCCAGAAAGCTTGGACCTTAAATGCAAATTGGCAGGCGTGGACAACATGGTTGGGGTGCTCACCTGACCTCCCAACAGCGGAATCATTGTTGCATTCCAGGAGGGAGAGGGGCAAAGCAAGGTGGTTGGTGCTGTGCAAACACATATAGCGGTTCTGCTAGTATGTTTGCACTGAATTCCTCACTGCCTCCCCTCTCCAACTCCCCTCTCTCAGGATGCAGCAGCGACTCAGCTGTCAGGAGGTTCAGAGGAGTGCCACTGCCCTAAAGACTGCTGCAAATTGGACAGGGTTATATTCTTAGTTATGGTTTGAAATTGGCCACCCTGAACAACATTAGAATACCCAAGAAGAGCCTGCTGAATCAGACCAAAGGGGACCCATCTACTCCAGGATCCTGTTCTTACTGTAGACAATCAGATGCCTCTGGAAAAACCTGGACATAAGCACAAGAACACTCTCCCCTCCTCTCCTGTGTTTTCCAACAGCTGGTATTCAGAAGCACTGCTGCCTGACGAGGGAGGCAAAGCATAGCCATCATGGCTAGTAGCCAGTGATAGACTTCTTCTCCATGAATTTGTCTAATCTTTAAACGTCATCTAGGTTGGTGGCCATCACTGACTCCTGTGGGAATGAGTTCTGTGGTTTAGCTATGCACTATGTGAAAAAGTGTTTTATAAAATCTGTCCTGAAACTTCTAATGTTCAGCTTCATTGGATGTCCACAAGTCCAGTGTTATGAGAAAGGGAGAGAGAAAAGGTTTTCTCTATCTACTTTCTCCATGCCATGTATCGTTTTATGAACTTCTCTCTTGGTGTCTCATACTCGCCTCTTCCCAAAACTAAAGAGTCCCCAAACACTGCAACCTTTCTTCATAGGGAGTCGCTCCATCTTCTTGATCATGTTGGTTGAGAGCCAGTGTGGTGTAGTGGTTAAGAGCGGTAGATTAGTAATCCGGGGAACCGGATTCGCGTCTCCGCTCCTCCACATGCAGCGGCTGGGTGACCTTGGGCTAGTCACACTTCTTTGAAGTCTCTCAGCCCCACTCACCTCACAGAGTGTTTGTTGTGGGGGAGGAAGGGAAAGGAGAATGTTAGCCACTTTGAGACTCCTTCAGGTAGTGATAAAGCGGGATATCAAATCCAAACTCTTCTTCCTCTTCTTCTTGGTTGCCCTTGTCTGAATCTTTTTTAGCTGAGGCTGCCAGAATTATGCACAGAACTATACAAATGTGGTTGCACCACTGATTTGTAGAATGGCGTTACAATATCGGCAGTTTTGTTTTTGATTCCTTACTTAACGATCCCTCATTATATGGTTGTTCTAGAGGAACCACAGAAGACTTTTCCTCTTCACTCACTGTAAGCATCTGTGGCAACACCTGACTTCCATTGATATTTTTCAAATATTGTCTGGTGTCCCATAACAACAAAGGAAGCTTCCTTACACTTGGTCAGAAGGTTGGTCCATCTAGGTCAGCGATGCCTATTCTGACTGGCAGCAGCTCTCCAGGCTTTGAAACAGGAGTCTCCCCAAACCCTACCTGGAGATGCCATCGGGGTTAGGACCTGGGACCTTCTGCATGGAAAGCAGATGCTTCACCACTGAGCTACATCCCTGTCCCTATCTGAGGGCCCCTACTTTTACCCATTTGTGTCCTTTTTCAGATGATGCATCTCTGAGGCTTGATGAAATAGCTATGGTGACCATAAATGGCCCGTGAGCATATTTTCCCCTCCTTGTAGCCCGTGACAAGTTCAAGTTGGGTGTCTACTGAATTTCTTGGGCAGAGCTGCTTCTCTTTATGGGCTTCTTGTCTGTGGTGCCAAAGAAATTAAGCATTGCACTTGAAGGTTGTGTCTGTGTGTGTGTGTGTGTGTGTGTGTGTGTGTGTGTATGGAGACTGGAAAGGGAGGAGGAGGAGACACAGGAGGAGTCAGGCTGTTTGCCAGCCACACTGAAATTACTTTTGTAACCACTCCAATATGTGCACTAGAATTTAGGGACTCCGATATATTCATATAGAACAGCTTTACACAAAGGGTAGCTGAAATATGGTCTGGAACAAACTGCCGAAGTCAGCAGTAGAAGCCAGGGATGTAAATCAGCTCAAGGAGGGTTGGTTTTTTTTTTTTTTTTTTATAAAGGAGAGACGAATTGGGTGATGCTGAGTCACTGGCTAGAAGCTCTGCAGTTTAAGATGCAGAAGCACGGAATGATTTGTATATCTCGGGGTTAGGAGAAGAGGTGTTCACAGTCCATAGAATCCCTCTTTGGGCTGTTAGGTTTTCATATGTTCTCTTGAGCTGGTACTCTGTTACAGGTAAGGATGGGCTAATTTGTCAATTTCAATTTCTTATTTTCCCAATCTTCAGTTATCAGCATTTCCACATCAGTTTGTGATATATATATATATATATATATATATATATATATATATATGCTCTATAAAGTTCTCATGAAAATTCATTAGCATTTTAGATCAGGATTCTGGTGCAAATTTATCTCAATATCCACCATTCCCTTTCTATGAAATTCTTGCTTAATAGCCACAGTTTTGCAAACCACTTCCCCCTAATATATTGTGTTTTGTTTGCTATTTTCAACAATATATGCACTTTCATATATACTTTATCCTAGTATATGGTGTTTTCTTTGTACACACGACTTTGCTGGAGATTTGCATCCCACACTTCAAATAAATTTTATCTAGTCCATCACCCTGTTCTCACAGTGGCCAAGCCAATGTCTATGAGAAGCTAGCCAAGAGGACTTGAGCACAATGCCATTCGCCCTTCCTGTGGTTTCTGGTATCTGGTACTGAGAAGCACTGCTGCCTCCAGCTGTGGAAACAGAGCAGAGCCATCAGGGCTAGTTGCCATTAAGAGCCCTCTCTTCCATGAATTTATCTAAGCCTCTTAAGATGGGGAATACCCCTGTCTCCAATGGGAATGTATTCTATAGTTTAACTATGTGCTATGAGACGTATGTTTGCATGCTTTTCCTCCAAAGAGCTCAAGATTGTGGACATATTCCTCCTTTCCTTTTATATTTGAAACAGCCCTAGGAGGTAGGCTTGGTTAAGTTAATATACGTTCATAAGCAGCAGTTCTTGACAACGAATTGCGGGAAAGGGGGCAGGATGCATGAGGCCCAATCCACCAACAGTGTATGGATTCCAGGAAATCCTGTTGGCACTGGAGAAGATAAAAAACATTGTTTGACATCGTTGTTATTAATGACTTCCCTTGTATTCAAAGTCTTGAAATTTTTGATTGCAACTTTAGATTATAACTTGTATGTTTTGCTGCATCACTTCTTAAGGTGCCATTTAATTTCCTGGCTCTGTGTGTATAAAAAATGAAACGAAATGAAATGCAAAATATAAAACAAATGACTAGAAATGGTTATAAATAATCACAATACCAATAAGTATGGAAGATTTTAAAAAAGTCAACCCATGCAATGTTAAGAAACTTTAGGGAGAAATTTTTGGCAGTAAGAACTGTTCAACAGTAGAAAAGGCTCCCTCAGAAGGTTGTCTCCTTCATTGGAGGTTTTTGAGTAGAGGGTTCTTCTGTTACAAGGGTTTGTACTAGGTGATCCTGTCAGGAAAAAGCGGGGAACTCTGCAATTCAATGACCCTATGGATCTATGAGGTGGTACAAATACTCCCACCCTTATTCTCACCCAGAGGGCACTGGTAGCCACTGTTTATTTATTTTATTGCATTTATATCCCACATTTTTCTCCAAGGAGCTCAAGGTGGTGTATACATGGTTCTTCCCCTCCTCATTTAATCCCAGCAACAACCCCTGTGAGGTAGGTTAGGCTGGGAGGCAGTGACTGCTCTCCAAAGCCACCCAGTGAGCTTCATGTCTGAGCTGGATCTCTTCCGGGTCCTTGTCCAACACTCTAACCACTGCACCATACTGGCTCCCGTTATCGTCGGCTCTCATGGCACGGACAACCATTTGGAATGAAGATCCCCCCAATTTGCAAAGCGTCTCAATGCCAAAATGCTGATTGGTTGGCAGAAGGTTGTGAGGGGTCCAACCTCACCCCATCATTTCTGGATTGGAGGATAGCTCACGGGGCGAGACGTTTGGAGTGGTGGTGAGCCAGCCCAGGGCCACTTTCTGCCATTGCACAGAAGCCTTAATAGGATTCGCAAGATTTATCGCTCAGCAATCGGACTGGGGAGATTTGTGCAGGCAATCAGCTGCAATTCATCCTCTCTACCTGTGTATTCCAGACCTCCGTCAATGTTCTGCCTCCCTCCTGATTGTTAGCTGCACAGGTATTGGTATTTATTATATTTTAAGACCCAGCAGATGTAGCGGGAACGTGGCAGTGCTTGGCCTTCTAGGAAGGCAGCAGCAGCAGACGGGCAGATCTATTTCCCATAGGTTTCTGAGCCTGCAACTGAAAATGTCTTGTAACTCTATTAGGAAAGACCCATTGTGATCAATACAACCAACAGGGCCAGGCAAGCAGCTCTCAGAGAGGGAGGAAAATTGCACATCCCAGGGTACAGGACTCAAGGGAGGTAATATTTTCCAGACAGATTCTCTCCTTCCACACCCAGCCCTTTGTTTGCAACAGCCATTATTTTCAGGTGCTGGTGCTGGGGAGAAAAAGAGATTTTGGGATGCATTAGATGATAATGGAATGGGATCCATTACTCAGAGTTAGTCATTCAAGAAATTCGGTTTCTGTGTGTTTTGCTAAGGTTTCTCTGTTAGGAAGGGGCAAAGCCTCAGAAAAATATATTTTTATTTTGCCAGGGCTTGGTTCAGCTAGCTTTTGGGGAAGATTTATCTGAGAGATGATGACAGGGACAGCTTCTTGATAATAAAACAAAACAAAACTTCTTTATGTTCCACCACCCTCATTGCTGAAGGAGCAACGGATGGTACAGGGAGGCACACAGAAGATCCGTTTGGTTCAGATAACTGTGCGGGAGTTAACTCTTGCATCTGTAGAAGTGGGCAAGATGTCCATCTATGATGCCCCTCTTTAGGATCTATCCTTCCAATGAGCACTCAGGGCTGATTGCCTCTTACCTGGCCAAATTAAAGAACCAGTCACTGGGCAAGGCTTTCCAGAGGGGCTGGTAAGGCTTGCAGTGATGGAGGCAGGGAGTGGCTTCTGAATTGGCATGCAACACTAGCCTCGAGAGGCATGATGCTAATTCTAGCAGCAGGGTTCCCCCAGCCAATAACAGGATTGGGACATTAGTCTTTATTATGGCACTATTGATGTTCACTGTATGTGAGTAAGACAGAGCCCCGCTTTAGCATCTAACTGTCTTAGAAAGTTGATGGAGTGGGGATGAGACAAATGAATATAAATAAATAAAAAATGAATAAGACCCCAGCAATTTTGCTGAAGGGAAACGAGGAGATCTCCAAGCTTGGAAAAGCACATGAGCGGGCAAAAAGAAAATGTTCTTTATTTAAAGAGATGTCCTAACGACATGCAGCATGCTAAATAAATTAGTATGTTTTCACATATGATTTATGAGAGCCGGCTTCGAAATGCCCCACAGATCCCCCCCCATTTTATTTTCAAGGCAAACAAATTCTGCAGAATTTGGCAACACATCCTCCCATTGCCCTGGCCCCCATGTAATGCAGTGCTCATTAGGGTGATCATTTGAAATCTTTGAAGGAGCTTCAGAAATGATGAACCCAACATGAAGGAACGCAGTGCAAACGACATTGCCAGGCAGCCAAGACCCAAAGGGGGAAAATGGAGTGGAGCGCATCTCCTTTGAAAAGCCAGCCACCCCAGAGGCATAATTACAAACGGTAGATTTATGAAGTGGCAATGGAGAAGCATTCACAAAATCTCTTGCCCTCTTGCCTCCAGTTCTGGATGGGCAAAAGGAGGAGAAGAAGGAGGAGAAGGAGAAAGAAACCCCTGTTAAAATCGCAAGGCAAAAACTTTTCGTGTGCTCACAAGCGAGGCATATTAATTTATGTCACTGTGATTAATAACAGTTGCACTTCAACAGTAGATGCTGATAAACTATCATGTTTAAAATTGCATGTGCAATGCTACAGCTAACCTTAAAAAATGAGCCCTGCAACCACCCTATACTTTTACTGTCTCCCTCTCTCTGTCTCAAATACAGGCTATCACTGGCTACTAGCCGTGATGCTTATCCTCTGGCTCCACATTTGGAGGCAGCAATGCTTCTGAATACTGGTTGCTGGATACGACACTGCAGGGAAAGTGCTCTTGGGCTCAGGTCCTGCTTGTGTGTTTTGCCTTGGGGCATCTGGTTGGCCATTGTGAGGACAGGATGGGCCACTGGCCTGATCCAGCAGGCTCTTCTTGTGTTCATATGTTAGACATGGCATTACTGCTGTATACAACTGTATACAATTCATGCAGGAATTCAGGGTCATTAAAGTAGAAGAAGCAGAGCCTAAGGATTTATCTGCACTCCATTGTGGAGAAATATTCAGCAACCATGTTCTGCACCTGTTGGACATTCCCACCCAAACTGAATTCATGGATGGTTCTGTCCACAGCTCTTCAAGCAATACTGACTGCCATTTGGATGGATTTGGAGGGTTATGCGCCAACATTGCACTTCTTTAAATTGTGACTAGAGTGACCTTCTTCCTGCACACCTGCTTCAACAATTCTTGGGCAGAGGTAGCTTTGCCACAGGTGATTCATGCCTTAGTAAACTCAAGACTGATTTGTTCCAATGTGTGGGTCAGCTCATAGGTTTGGCTTGAAAATTGCAGATGGGACATCTCTCGCGCATATTACCACTGATGATAGAATTGCATTGGCTGCCAACGTCCCACTGAGTCAAGTTTAAAGTACTGCTGATGGTGTATAAGGCCATATACAGCTTTCTGACAGAATGCCTCCCCCTGTATATATCTACCAATGCACTATGGTCATCAGAAAAAGCCTTCTTAGTTGTGCCATCCATCTAAGATGAACTGGATGGTCATCTTAGGAAGAAGAAGCAGAAGAAGAGTTTCACCATCCATTTGGAAAACATTCCAGTTCAGCTTATAAAAAAGGACTCATGTGACTTTTTGATTGCCCTTCCCTCATATTTCTGATCTTCAGTTTGCCACATTTCCACATCATTTTGCTCAAAGGTCCGCACATAAATTTGGTAACCTTATAGCACACATTTCTCCTAACATCCAAACTTTGTTGGCAAGTTTGCCTAATGTACTTTTTTGCAAGCAATTCCTCCTAAAATAATCAATTTTGTGTATGCTACTTTCACAAACATATGCGCATAAGTTTGACTTTTGAAGGACAGCTGCATTTTTGTCCGTATATCATTTCAGGAACTGCGTATGGCTCAGGCCTGCATTCAAATGTGTGAATTAGGTAAGTCTGCACAACATTTCTCCCCCATTCCTACTCTCAGTAAATGTGCACAGGCTTGCAGACTCGAAGAGCTGCTGTTTTGGATCAGGGCACATTTCGTCCAAGAAACAGAAGGGAAAGCATGACTGGAAACCAGAGTGGTTTTCATTTCACTAAATACTCTTGGCTCACAGGCATGTACAGCTCAACGTAGTGATCTGTGGGCAGCATGGAGTGCCTCTCCTGGTGGAAGGAAAAGGACGTGGCGGAAGAATCTGTCCCCAGGACCCGCCTGTCTTTCTGTCGGTGTGGAGAGCGAAGGAGCAGCCTTATCAGGATATATACACCTCTGAAAGGCGAATTAGCCGGCACAGATTTGATAAAGCTTATAAACCCTCTGGAGCAGCCGTGACAGTTTGCTGGCTGGGGTTTTGTCTTCTGCCAGTTACTCCTTGCTAGTGGCACTCTTTATTTATGCTTCAGTACCATGTTATCCTCTGGGCTTCAAACAGAAGGGACCTGTCTGTAAGTGTTTTGAATGTGGTGTGAGAAAACCCAAGCACAGCAAAGCACATGCAACAGTGCCCAAGATCCGTTTCAGTCAGCTTCTCTTCTCTTTGTAAGCAGGGTTCCCCCCCTCTCCCTCTCTTTCTCTCCCCCCCTCTCTTCCCCTTCATTCCTCCACCCATGTTGCACATGCTGAGCATGGCTTGAGGTGGTTCATATATCTGGCTTCCACTAGAGAGTGTCGCAGAGTTGTTAGAAGGAGCGAGGAAGAGATCTGAATAGGCATATTCAGGGTTGCATTGTGTATGTGTGCATGCAAGTAAGATGGTACGTCTCTGCTCCCTTTGCAACCTTCCTTTGCATGCTGAACATCTATTTGTCCCTCGACTGGCAGTAAACAAGGTTCTGTGCAGAAATAGGGGTGCCTGTTGCTTGTTTGGGAACAGCGCCTGATAGACTGATAGATGTAAAACACATCTTACTGTAGTCTGGCGGAGGGATGACCAGGTAACCTGTGTACCTGTTCAATCTGCTTTATTTATTTATTTGGGCAATTTATATACTGCTTGTTTTAAAATAAATCTCTAAGCAGTATACAACATAGGTTGTAAGCATCTTACAAAACAAACAACCCCCCCCCCCAAAAAAACCTTCCACATTCTAAAAAACAGAGTCTACTGCTAAACAGATTATCCTCTTTAGCATTGAAAGAAACATTACGCAAACAAACCAGCTACCAAAATGCGGGGGTGGGGGGTGGGAGTGAGGCAGCTTTTAAAACATACCAAATCACTAAACAATATCTTCTTCTTTATTCTTTGGCGATTACTCATAGCTGAGTAAGATTGTCTTCCATGAACGCAGTCTTAACAGTGAGTCTACTGTGAAGGCCAATTCTGGATCCACACAGTGGGGACACACTGGGGACATGGGTTTATGGGTGGAAGTTGATCAAGGTGAGGGTTTGCCAAACGTGCCTTCCTCTTATCACATTTCTCCCTTTCGTCCTGAGTTTGAGCGTCTTCAAAGTCCACAACACTTTTGGTAAAGGCTGTTCTCCAATTGGAGAGATTGCAGGCCAGTGTTTCCCAGTTGTCTGTGTTTATACTACATTTTTAAAGATTTGCCTTGAGAGAGTCTTCAAACCTCTTTTGCTGACCACCAGCAAAACGCTTTCCATTTTTAAGTTCAGAATAAAGTAGTTGCTTTGGAAGATCATATTCAGGCACCTCAACAACATGACCAGTCCAACAAAGTTGATGTTGAAGAATCATTGCTTTAATGGTGATCTTTGCTTCTTCCAGTACACTGGCATTAGTTTGCCTGTCTTCCCAAGTGATACATAATTATTTTTGGAGACACCCTTGATGGAATCTTTATACCAGGAAAGGAAATATTACAAATGAAAATTAACTGGAAAGGATACATTCCACATTTTTGACTCACCTGAGTGGCAATTAGGCAGAAGAGAAATCAACACACACTTCCCAAACCCCAGAAGCCACATAAATCACAGATTTATATGTGATTTGTTGATGGGCAGCTGCTGGGCCTCTTTTTATCTTTAAACTGGGCTTGGACTAGGCATCCCTTGCATGGTCACCCTGCTTGGGGCTTGTTAAACCTTGTCTAAGCTTCAGGGTGAGCTTTGATGAGCCACTGAAACGTGTTTCTGATTTTGGCTCAGGTACACATCACTGTCATCCCAAATTGAAATAGACACAAATGCATAATGGCCCCTTGAAGTCAAGTGGACTTGAGTGAAACTAATTTCAGCTGGATCAGCACCTCTGCCCCCTCTCCCCACACTTGTTGCACTAGTCTCCACCATAGGATGAGGTTTTATTAACTCATTTATGAATTTATTCCCATAACATATCTTAGAACGATTTTGTGGTAAAGACTACTAATCATAAAGAAAATTCGATATATGCAAAAAAATCAAAAATCAAATATGTAATAACAATTGGACCTTGGGGAGAATTATATATTTCATATTTAAGAACCATTTCAAATCCAGTAGCAACCTAGACTGTGGATAAAGATCCCTGCTTTAAAAGGTTTGTCGGAAAGGGAAGATCTTCCACAGATTCCAAAAGGCAATAGATGTCTGATGTGTAACAGCAAGGAGCTCCAAAGGGTGGGTGCCACCAGACGAAAGGCCCTGTTCTTATACAACAGTATATGCAGGAGGCCCTGCAGTGGTTACATGGATTTCCAATATCTGATCAACAATTCCTTTTCTGCAGCTTTAATCCCATCCCCTCTTATTTTGTTCCCATTGTGCTGCTCAATAAGATCCCCTTCCCACCATCTTCTCTGTCATTTTAAATGAGAAAAGCCTGTGCTGGATCAATGACCCACCTAGTCCAGCATCCTGTTCCCACAGTGGCCAACCAGATGCCCCAATGGCAGGATCTGAACACAAGAGCACTCCCCACTTCCTGGGGTTTCCAGCAACCCCAGCATTACTGCCTTTATCCATGGAAGCAGAGCAGAGCCATCCTGACTATTAGCTGTCAATATTGGAAGGTGGGCTACCCGATCTCTCAAATTAACCCCCCGCCCCCAGTTTCAAGCTTCCTTTATTTCCCTTCTCCATACCTTCTCTTTAGAGGATGGTGGCTTCTATTTCAGATCTCTCACCTGTGAGTTGTGTCATATTTCATTGGAATCACAGGCGAAATGAAAAGGGGGGGGGGGAGTTTGAGGCGGTCTTTGGCAATCCATTAGCAAATTCTCCCAACTGAAGTGAATATGTACATGCATAAGTAGGGAAAGTGAAAAATGGTGTTAACTAGTCCTCAAGTCTCCAAGGGGAGACCTGGACATGGAATCTCTGGCAGATGCAATGCCATTAGATAGGGATCTTTCTTGGGAAAGAAAGAAAGAAAGAAAGAAAGAAAGAAAGAAAGAAAGAAAGAAAGAAAGAAAGAGAAAACAAAGGATGGTTGTGACGCTGGAAATGAAAAGGGCAGTTTTACAGCTCTCTTCAGAACTTTGAAAGGGTTGGCCATTAGCCAGCCAAACTATTAACAATGTTGATTGCTGCCATTGTGTCAGGAGCTGCCCTGTGTGGTGAAATGCTGAATTGCAGGAAGCAGCCTTTTCTGTAAAGGACTTTCAGGCCCTGCTTCACTGACCCTACCCATCCAGCCTGGCCATTGAGCAGGAACCTAAGAGGCTGCCTGTTGCAAGTGAGCAACAAGTTCTTGCTAAGCTTGATCACATTCCTGCATTTGTGGCAATTATTGAGAACATAAGAGCCTGCTGTACAGCTGCCATACCTCCGCGTTTCCCCAGACATGTCCGGAATTCATCCAGCGGAAATAGCATCTGGGTGGAAATTCTGGAAATTGCCCAAATGTCCAGGAAAACCAAGATGCATGGCAACCCAGGCGCTGCGGCCGGGAGGTGCCCCAATGGCTTTAAAAGGTAAAAGCGGCCGGCACACAAAGTGGGGCAAGGAGGGAAGGCCTCTCTGGCCCCCTCTAAATTTTGCTCAGAGACAAAGGGCACAGCCATGTGGGGCTTCCTGCCTGCGGCACCTGGCCCACAGCGAGCAGCAGCAGCCAGAGAATCATGACTGGTGCCTGGGCATGGAGGAGCAGGAGCAGTGGGGGGGGGGGAGGGTTTTCATGGCCATGATCTGGTGTGCTTTAGTGGGGCTTGGGGAAGCCCCGGCTGGCAGCAGGCCAAGGCAAGACCCTGGTGGCCCTCCTCCCATTGGCGGCGTGGTTAACCCTATTTTTAGGGCCCCGGCTGCAGTCCTAGGAGGCATGGTAGGGCACAAGTCCTCAGCAAGCTCCAAGCCCCTCGCAGTTCGTGAAGGAGGGTGAGGGCACCAGAGAGAGCCAACCTGCCACCAGAAAGCCAGGGCCGCGAGTTGAGAGGGAGCATGGCAGCTCCTGACTCTGCTTCCCCCAGGTTTGTTTTTCTTTTTCTGCTTCCCCTCTTTTCTTCCTTTTCCTTGGGGGGGGCATCCTTTTTATTTTTTTGCTATTTGGAATATGGCAACACAACTGGGTGCATCCTCCCTCCGTCCTGCTCTCTCACTTTCGCAGCTCAGGGACACTCTGCCCTGCTACCCACTTTCTTGAAACTTGGGGCTGAGGGAGGGGCGCCTCCTCCCCAGCATGCCTTCCCCTGCTTGGGCCAATGCCTCTCCGCCACCTTTGGCAGTGACTGTGGTGATCACACAGGGTCCCTGGACGTTTCACCGTCTATTGATCCCTGTGCCACCACTTTATTTCTCGCTGCCACCACCCAGGCCCTACCTGGGACAATACTGAGTCCAGTCAGGGTTAAATTGGAACATCTGTTTATTTATTGTAGTTTAACAAGCGTGTGGTTTCATAAACGGTATCGGTCCATTACAATCATGGGGTGCCTATCCAGACCTATAACTTCCGCTACCTGATCTCACTCACTAAACCACCTCTCAGATATTTACCGTATTTTTCGCTCTATAAGACGCACCAGACCACAAGACGCACCTAGTTTTTGGAGGAGGAAAACAAGGAAAAACATATTCTGAATCTCAGAAGCCAGAACAGCAACAGGGATCACTGTGCAGTGAAAGCAGCAATCCCTCTTGCTGTTCTGGCTTCTGGGATAGCTGCGCAGCCTGCATTCGCTCCATAAGACGCACACACATTTCCCCTTACTTTTTAGGAGGGAAAAAGTGAGTCTTATAGAGCAAAAAATACGGTACTTGTCTTCCTAGTTCCTAACTGTTCCTGACTCAGCTTATTTCGCTACACTACACTCAACCTACCCTCAGACTCTATCCCAATTCACTTCCACTCCAACCAACCACCCGACTCCCAACAAACTCCTCCCTTCGCCCCTCCCAGAGCTGATTTTATAGTCCCTCTGACTCCACCCCTCTGGGTTTTGATTGGGTAACCTGTTTAACTATTTCACCTCCAGCACTCTCATATGTTAACGTCACAGTGACCACTGCCCACCCTGGTCCCTTGGGCTGTGGGGGGTGGGAAGCATCATGCTTGTCGCCTCTGCCTGACTCCAGCTTTTTTTTTTTTTTTGCAAGTTTGGGGACAGGGCTTGGCCCATGAGAAGGGCTTCCCCTCTTTTCTTCCCCCAGCAGCTGAGGGGAGCGGCAGTTACCAAGTGTGCTTCTTTCAGGAGAACTGACGGCAGAAACTGAAGAAAGGGGAGGCGATTTCAAGTAGGGCTGCCATATGTCTGGGTTTTTGTTCTTTGCAATATGGCAACCCTAGCCTGCTGGATCAGGCCAAAGGCCCATCTGGTCCAGCATCCTGTTCTCACAGTGGTGACCTGAATGCCTGTAGGAAATCAGCAAGCAGGATTCAAGCAACAAGAGCTCTTTCCTCCACCCTGAAGTTTCCAGCAATTCGTATTCGTATCCAACTGTGGAGACACACACAGATTTAGGGCAGCATGATCATTTGCTTCACTTTGGGTGCCAAGCCGAGGGGGGTGTCAGAAGGCGCCACAACTATGATGTAGTGCATGCATGGAAAGGAAGGTGAGAGGTGGTGGGCATTGAATTTAAGCTTCGCACAGGGCGCTGCTGAAATTGGAAATACCAAAGTCCACCCCCGGTGAAGGCAGAATATAGCTATCATGGCTAGTAGCCATCAACAGCCCTCCATGAATTTCTTGGCCTTATGTTGCACCTTTCAGCCCTGACTGGCTCCTCAGCCTTGACTTTTGACTTATCTCACAGCTTCTGTTTCTCAGCTCATAGCTCACCTTGGGCTGTTGCCCCGTGGCCCAGCCATGTGGCATATTCTGATTGCAGCCTCATCAGTGTATGTAGCATCCTCCAGAGTCAACATAAGCAAAGCAGACAGGAGTTTGTGCTGAAGGGTCTTTTACGTTGCATTCTGAAACAGACAATGGAGGCAACAGCAGAGGGAGGGAGACTGTCAGCAAATGCAGTTACACATATATTTAAAGCTTGGTCACGGTAAGGAATGAGGATTAAGGGGATAAGTTAAAAGCCATGGAGGAAAAGAGGAGTTTGAGGAAGGATTTGAATATAAAAGTATCCAGCTTCATGAACACCATACATCTAAAGCACATCTGAAGCACATGATTACCTCCCCCAAAGAATCCTGGGAACTGTTGCTCTGTGGAGTGTGAACTACAGATCCCAGAATCCTTTTGGGGGAGGTAATTTAAATGTCCTGTAAATGTGCTTGGGTTATACTAGATGATCCTTTGGGTCCCTTCCAACTGTGATTCTATGAAATACATTGTTCTGGCTCCCACCTCAAACACCACAGCCAAGGTTGTGTGAAAACTTTATTCAAAGCTAGTAATTCTGTTTGGCTCACATTTTAACACAAATCTGCCTAATTTGCACTTTCAGAGACATGTGTGAACCAAAACACAAGTATCCCTCAAAACGTTCACTTCTCTGGATTTTGTAGTGCAGGTCTCCACCCAAAAAATGCCTACAAAAATGTGTATATAAGGTGAAAGGGTTCATTAAAACACACACATTCATTTTTAAGTGACACAAATTCATTATCTAAGGGGAACTTCATTGCCAAAAATGTGTGTGTTCGGCACAGTTGCACACGAAAATGTGTACATTAAAGGAAATGCAGACTAAAATGCAAAGTGATCCAGAGGTGGGGCAGGTGGAACCAAAGACTGGGAAGATAGGAAATGCAGAGAAACGCTAACAGAATCACCCATCCCTGGTCTTAAATGGGCCTTAGGAGCATCTCCACCTCCATCGTTCTGCCCGGACACTGAGGTCCAGCGCCGAGGGCCTTCTGGCGGTTCCCTCACTGCGAGAAGCTAAGTTACAGGGAACCAGGCAGAGGGCCTTCTCAGTAGTGGCACCCGCCCTGTGGAATGCCCTTCCACCAGATGTCAAAGAGAAAAATAACTACCAAACTTTTAAAAGACATCTTAAGGCAGCCCTGTTTAGTTTAATAGGTTTGATGTTTAATAGGTTATTGTATTTTAGTGTTTTGTTGGAAGCCACGCAGAGTGGCTGGGGAAACCAGCCAGATGGGCGGGGTATAAATAATTTCTTCTTCTTCTTCTTCTTCTTCTTCTTCTTCTTCTTCTTCTTCTTTTCAGCTGCTCAGTGCAAGTAAGAACATCATCCTTGCCTGTTGGGGAGAAGCATGGTCAGCAGTCACATCAGTGAGCACATGTGGTGTTCTGGTCCAATGATGGGACCCAAGAGGAAAGTAGACCATGGACAGCTCCAAGTGAGCAACAGATTCCATCCAAGGTTGGGACCAGATGGAGGCCTTGTAATACTCCATCTCCAGACTACCTCCATCAGGCTCCACCCCCTTGAGAGAACTTCAGAGCCTTCAAGAGCCAACCCTCTAGCTGAAGACAGCTGTTCCTCATCCTGGTGTTCTCCTAGCAGACTGGTGATGTGTGGTGGGTGACATCTGGTTCTTCAGGCTTAGGGGGAAATGTTCAGGCCCTGGGAGTTTCACCTAGGAATTATTGTTTCCCTCTCTTTTGCAGTCTCTTTTGCAGATGTGATTCTGCTCTACTGCTGTACATTCAGCGAATGCACATGGAACACTTGTTCTGGAGGAGAGGCAGGATAGAAATGCAGCTAAAAAGCCTTTAACAAACTACTTATAATAGATTATCCCCATGAGAACAATGTGGGAAAGAGGGAGTTGTGATGTGTGAAGGACACTAACAATTGTTAATCACAGAGCAACTGACGGTTAGGGCTGGATCGCTCCAGAGACACCCAGAGCCAATACACCACAATCTTGGATGCACAGCAGGTTATCCTGGTTGTACAGTAGGAATGTGCTCTGTATTGATATAACCATGAACCACAACACAGACACACACACAGAGAGAACACCAAGATGTAATGATGCATATGCGCACATTCCTTCCCTCCATGTTCTATCAAAACACATAGCTGCATATGCATACTGGCAAAATCCCTTTTATGTGTATCAGTTTGCAAGAAGCAGTATTCCTGGTTCTTTCCATCCTTCCAATTTTCCTTACAATAGCCATGTGAGGTAGGTTAGACTGAGAGATAGTACCGTAATTATCTGATGGTGGGGAGGCCTCCTGGGTTGCAGACAACACTAACCACTACATTATGCTGATTTCCACTGCCACCTTCCTCTCTTGCCTTCCTTGCCATGATTGCATGCAGACTGTTTTTTGATTGCAATGTTTTATCAACAATGCAAACATACCTTGTATGGTGTTTTAGCTATGTGGGCATAAACACTGAAGAAGAGCCCTGCTTGTTCAGTATCCTGTACTCACATAGGCCAACCAGGTGCCTATGGTAAGTCTGCAAGAGGGATATGAGCAAAAAGGCTCATTAGCCCTCTTGGGTTCCCCAGTTCATGCTACCTTGGCTCCAGGGCTACATCCACATCATCCACACCTGAGCACTAGAGGTAGTACACATCCATGATGAATATCCATATGTGAATGTATGTGTCAAGAGTCTCTTTGCATTGTGACTTATCAGTCTGTAGAAGCTCATGTGAACCTCAATCAAGCATCATGCTCTGATTTCATATGACTTTACTAACTGCCAAAATTGTATCAGGTTTTTCATCTGATTTTGCATTACCTGTCCAGATTGCTCTCAGGGGCGGTGTCTCCATTTCACCTATCTTCCTAAACCGCAGGAAGGTCCTTGTTTCAATCCTGGTGTCTCAAGGTATGGCTGGGAAGCACTTCTCCCCAAACCCTGGAGAGCTGCTGCCAGTCATTGTAGACGATGCCGAGCAAAATTGACCAATTACGTGACTCAGTATAAAGCAACTTCCTATGTTCCAATGTAACTTTCCCCTAGTTGTGCTACTGGATATGCCATCCGGCATTCCAAAATACCCCACCTCCAGTTTAGTGAGTAGGTTCTTCCTTTTTTAAAAAAAGGATTTTGGAGTCCAACAAGAGTTTTGTTGTTCGGTCCAACGTTCCATTTCAGAGACACAACAAATGCACGATTTCCCACCCAGCATCCAAACAAATCCAAGTCAGCTTTGAGTCTGCAAAATGTCGATGAATTCTTCAGAGTAAATCAGCCCTGTCAGGCTGATGTGGAACCGTCACCTCCTTGTGACATAATATAATATGAAATGATATTGAACAACATGCGTTTGGCACTAAATTGTTAGCGGGTTTTAGCTTTGACAGCAGCAAGTTTATTGCTTTAATCCCAAGGTCTTTTAACCCTCTTTGACATAAATTGAGGTTGGCTTTTGTGGAGGGGGAAAAAAACCCGTCCACTTCACTCTCTCTCCCTTTACCTAAAACTGCTTTTAACAATTTATGCTCATACATCAGACGCTCATTTTGAGTGACAAAAAGAAAAAAAGGAAGATCTATTAGAATAGAAGGAAAAAAGGGTCACTTTAGGTTAAGCAATATATGTCTGTCTTTGTAGGCATGTCACAGCTTTTCTCTCTTGGTGACTACAAATTCCAGGCTGTAGAAATACATTCTGGTGGCAAAATATCAGCAAAGAATGAGAAAAGATAGGCACTCTGATCATATTGTTGAGATCACTCTTTCTCCTCTTCCATTTCAATCGGTTTGGAAGGAACTTCATTCTCAGGTGCTGTTTTGAAAGTCACTAATATGGGATGGAAAATTTGACACATTAACAGCTGGATCTGATGTACCCAAAGATGGAAGGCAACCACTGGATGTTCCTTCTTTTCATCAGTCTTTGATGCTATCTGAGTAGCACCTAAAAGAGCCTAATCTGAATGGATGCTGTGTCCTCCTGCTTTCTTTCTTGAGATTGTGTTGTTGTTTAGTCGTTTAGTCGTGTCCGACTCTTCGTGACCCCATGGACCAGAGCACGCCAGGCATGCCTGTCTTCTACTGCCTCCCGCAGTTTGGTCAAACTCATGCTGGTAGCTTCGAGAACACTATCCAACCATCTCATCCTCTGTCGTCCCCTTCTCCTTGTGCCCTCCATCTTTCCCAACATCAGGGTCTTTTCCAGGGAGTCTTCTCTTCTCATGAGGTGGCCAAAGTATTGGAGCCTCAGCTTCACAATCTGTCCTTTCAGTGAGCACTCAAGGCTGATTTCCTTAAGAATGGATACGTTTGATCTTCTTGCAGTCCATGGGACTCTCAAGAGTCTCCTCCAGCACCATAATTCAAAAGCATCAATTCTTCTGCGATCAGCCTTCTTTAATGTCCAGCTCTCACTTCCATACAGCACTACTGGGAAAACCATAGCTTTAACTATACAGACCTTTGTCGGCAAGGTGATGTCTCTGCCAGATGCAAATTCATGGGAAGAGGGCTATCGGTGGCTACTAGGCATGATAGCTATGCTCAGTATCCAGAGTCAGAGGTGGCAATGCTTTTAAATAAAAGTTGCTGCAAACCACAGGAGGAGAGAATGCTCTTGTGCTCAGGTCCTGCTTGTGGGTTTCCCACTGGGTCATCTGATTGGCTACTGTGCAAACAGGATGCTGGATTTGAGGGCCCCTTGGCCTGATCCAGCTTGTTTCACTGTTTTATGATCATCCTGAAATAATTTAGAATGCAATCCTCACTCTGTTTTCCTAGGAACAAACTCCAAAGGACTTATTTCAGGGTCTATATGCTTAGGATTTCACTGTTTATTCATCCATTAGCAGGTATTTGGAAATCCAATACCCAGTTAAAACCTGTGTTCCAACAAGCTGCCTCAAGGAACGACCATCTAGCTCAGCGGGTGACATGATGAAAATTGATGCGTCAAAAGTATGGAATGCAGGCAAGTCACCAATGTGACAAATGGAATTGTTAGGTTGGTGTATTTATTTGCAGCAGATATAACACACAGGAAAGAAGGGAGAAAATTTCACTGTTATAGGCATGTAATAATAACAGATATTAAGTTTGACTATTCATCCATGCACTAGGAGACTCTCGATTGATGCTTAGCGGAGGCTCCCCTAATTACTCCAGCACTGGGAGGCAGTTGCGATTTGCTCTCTCTCCCTCCTCCCTCTGACATCCTGCATAAGTACCTATGACAGAAGACCTGGCTGGACACACAGATCCTGGCTTTTCAAAATAAATCAGCAGCGACACCAGGATCTGACCCTCTCCGAGCCAAATGCCATTCCTTCGGCAGGTGCTTTTTCCCTGACAGGCCCTCCACCACTGCCTCTGGCAGAGAGCATGGGAGCCCGCGGTCCCCAAGCATCACTCTAACCTTTCAAGCATTTAATAGTGGCAGCCATGGCAGTGTTACCAATTCCCCCCTTCCTTTGCAGTTGCAAGCATGAATTCCACAAACATTTCCAAATCCTGACAGGATAGAACTTGGGGAATTCAGAAACAGGGAGCTGTGTACGAATTGAGATCTTGTCCAAAGCAGAGAGAAGTGGCGGCGGCAGACTTTGTATGTTCAATGGCTGAGTCCTGGGCTGAGGGCCCAATCCCCCTTCCCACCCCTGCTCTGTTCCTGCCATTAATGCTGTGTGTGAAAAGAGAGCCTAATGACAAAAGGAACATGGTGCCCCTTTATTCTTCCATGCTCAGAACAATCTTCAAATTGCTACTAGGAACCTTTTCAAAATCTAATCCCTGGTGTTTTAAACCAGTGGGGAATGGTAGGGCAGAAGGCAGGAAGACCGACAGTAGGTGGCGCCAGAGCCAATGACAGGTAGAACCAACTCAATCCAGTTTTGTCTCCATCCTCCTCCCTGCTAAGTTATGTGAGGCTGACCCTAAGGTAGGAGGAAGTTGACAGGCAGGACCATGATCTAAATGCTTGTAAGTAAGGCTACATTTAAAACTCTATGATTCCCACTTTAAACAGTGACGGCTCCCCCCCAAAAAGACTTCTGGGAGCTGTAGTTTGTCAAGGGTGCTGAGAGTTGCTACAAGATCCTTACCCACCCCACAGAGCTACAATTCCCCTGGGAAGAGGGCCTGTTTATTTCACTGCTCTGGGAATTCAGTGTTCAAAGACACAGTCCACCCATGCAAAAATTTTGGGGGTGAATCAGGGCCAATGAGGGGTGTGTTCTGTGGAGAGTGGGTGTGGCCTGAGTTTTGAGGGCCAGGCAGAGAGGCCTTGGGTGTGAGGTCCACCACTCCTCTCCCAGAAGAATGCATCTTCAGCTTCCCCCAGGCCTCATGGATCACGTTATTGGTGCATTTACCCGATGCATTCAGTCTTGTTTGGAGACTTCCAGAATCAGCTGAAATTGTATCATTTATGTTACGGTCATGTCTATGCGAAATATATTTGTGTACGGTTTGGTTTGAACATCAGAAAGAGTACCGAGCAGAGATTCCTTGCGTTTACATTGAAATGGTTAAGATCATTAAGATTTTATAGCCGTCAATAAATTATAAAGTGAAATAAAAAACAATCAAGTTGGAAACAGTGACAGAGCAGAAGGTAGCAGAGGCATTAAAAAGTACGGCAGGCAAAGAATTCTTGACAACCACTCTAGTAAATATTTCAAAATACAGATCGAATGTTTTATGGATCACTAAAGCTATTGTAAATACAGCAGCTGTATCCCAAATACATCATGCTAAATCCAAGGCAAAAGCAATAAGAATGTAGCAGCAGGGTACACCTTCTTGCATTAAACTGAGCTGAACAAGAGGTCTGCACACAGGTACGATCAAAAGGAAACTCCGGCCACAGAGGACCCACAGGGGCAGAACCCAGGGTGCAAAAGGGTGGAATCTAGTATAATGTTTCGTTCATCTAAAACTTAGGCTAACAAGTGCTTGGAAGTCCTCTGCCACCAAGCCATGCAACCAAAACATGGTTGCTGGGAAGGGCTAGCCCAAGGCACCCGAGATGAACCACAAAATGGTGCCCCCCTCTCCATTAGGGAAGAAGGGGTGAGTGAAGATCTACATTAGGAACAAGGGAGGAATAAAAATCTATATTGGGATCTGCTACCTCTGTAGATGCTGCTGCCTGAGGCCTTTGCTGCACCTTGCCTCATGTGTGGGCCGGCCCTGTTGCTGGGCCACCACGGGTCAACCCAAACACCATCCTAAGAAGAGCCTGCTGGATCAGGCCATGGTCCCTTATAGTCCAGCATCCTGTCCTCACAGTGGCCAACCCGATGGCTATTATGGGAATTCTCCTGTGACTTCCGGTAACAGTCATTCAGAAACACTGCTTCCTCGAAGCACGGGGGCAGACCATAGCTATCATAGCTTGTAGCCATCAATTTGTCTGATCCTCTTTTAAGGACATCTAGATTGGTGGCCATCACAGCGTCCTGTGGGAGCGAGCTCTGTATGTTAACCATGTGCTACATCCAAACTTTGAATTGTTTTGCAAGCAAGGATGCTGGGATAGATCACCAGAACAGGTGAGACAGACCACAGAATCCAACTCATGCCAACTGTAAATAGCAAAGATGTAGCTGCAGCAAAACGTTCAGGGGTTAAGCATCCAGATCAGAGGTGGGGAAACTTGAGCACAGGGACCAAATGCACCCCCAGGCCTCTCCATCCAACCTCTAGGAATAGGCCAGCCCCTCACCCCCTAATCAGGCTTTCTTCCTCCCCTCAGGCCTGGTGCTGCTCTGTGCCCACTGGTGCCTCCAGGGCTGGGTATGTCTCTGGTCTGACAGTATATGGCATCTTTCTATGCTCCTATGTTGATCAGTATAAATTGATGCTCCCTGGATGTGGCTTCTGCTCTGCATTTGCCTTCTCTGACACTTTTTCTAGCTTCCGCGTCACTTTCTGAACCAATGAATTATTTTTCTAGCTAGTTTCGATGCTGCTTTGGAAGGAGAGAGAGAGAGAGAGAGAGAGAGAGAGAGAGAGAGAGAGAGAGACCCTGTAGAGTGTATATGTCTGCTAACAAGAGTAATTAAACATCTGGCACAAATGCAATTAAATATTTTGCTGTTGTGGCAGAAAAATATATACCAGGGGAAGCTATATTTTGATTCCCCTTCTCCTCATTGTATGTGTGTGTGTGTGTGTGTGTGTGTGTGTGTGTGCAAGAGAGAGAGAGAGATATCAGTTCTCAAACAAGAAAATTTACCTTCACATTTGTTTATATTTGTGATTGACGCTGGATTCAAAATGATGCCACCCCTTCTGTAGCCTCTGTCTCAAGCATGGTATGAGCTAGTTTGGGACCCCAGTACCAATTCATTGGCCCTTGATGCTCATGCTGGCTGTTTTCAAATTGTAAGGAGCAGAGATGTGCCTCACTTTCATATTTCAGCTCTCCCTTTGGTTTTGTATATGACCTGTGACATCTTGCAGGTAGAGGTAAGGCCAAGAATGCTGACTAGTGCCCAGGTGAAACCTCGACTTTACTAGGTAAGAGAACCCAAAGGACTGGAGAGGACTTATCTTCTTGAAGTGGGAGAGGACCTCATCCTCTCAGGTGCTTTCCAGTCTCAAGCTCAGGGTGGCACATGAAGAAGACAGAGCAGAATGTTGAGCTGAAGGAGTCTGGTTCTCCTCTTCATCAATTCTTCACATATAGAACACATGGACCATGGACCTGGTTTGTGAATGAATGAATGAATGAATGAATGAATGAATGAACAAATGAAGCTGGAGTCTGCAAAGATTTTCTTTAGGCCCTGCTAAGAAAAATAGTTGAATACTCTTGCCACAATCTACAAAGTCACACATACTGGACAAAAGTCAGAGTTCCATCGTTTGCTGTGACCACTCTTGCCTTTAGTCCTGCCCACCACTGCCATGTGGCATCTGGAAGGTTCCCCATTAAGGGATGTGGCCCTTTGGCTGAGAACACATCAGCATACGCCAACATTATGAAAATGCATGCCATGCAGATGCTCTACCACTGAGCTATGACCTTTCCCCTACATGGAACATGAGACCTACTTCTGAATTAAAAAACAACAACACCCATCTGGACTGACTTCCAGCTCCTCCACCTGTAGCTAAGTTGTATACACAGACCTGTTTCTATGGGTATCTATGTGCTCATCATCCAAATAGGTGGTTGGTATTAATGCCGTTTACTGGGGGAGTGGGGAATCAAATGGCTTGATGGAAGACATGAATCAAGGTTGGATGGTGACCAAGATGACCAAGGTTCTGGAAACCAAACCTTATGAGGAATGGTTGAAGGAGTTGGAGATGTTCAGCCTGGAGCAGAGAAGACCCAGAGGTGATATGATTCTCATCTTCAATTATGCGAAGGGATGCCACGTGGAAGAGACTCCCTTGAAAGGTGGTGAACTCTCCTTAACTAGAGTCTTTTAAACAGAGGTTGGATGGCCATTTGTGAGGCATTCTTGGGGTCCTTCCAACTTTACAATTCTATGATTCTATGAAATCAAGAAAACCAGAATCCTCAAGCCCATCTCTTGGACTCTCCTGCCCTCATAGGCTTCTAAAACAGCACCTGGAATGACCTTCAAAAAAGTGGGCACACCCACCCATATAATTTGAACACTGAATTTAAAAGGAAGATGTCACATTTGAAAAGTTTTGAGAAATGCAACAAGCGGCACAATGGCTGTCGCAACTGAGTGCCAGCAAGACAATGCTTCTCTTCTCTGGCCCTGAAAAATACTGCCTGGGATAATGTGTCTGCAGTAAGAAAATATCACTGTATACTGATTAGGGATATTCCTCCCCCTTTCTTTCTCATTTCTCCAGGGTAAAAAGGATTGCAAAGTGTTCATCTGTGCTCAAAGCAGAAGGCTTTGAAATAATAATTTCTAATAGTTTTGTGGAACAGACGGCAGCCAGGAGCCAGGATGGCAAGAGCAAAGAGCTCTCTTTGCTGCCTTTAACTTATATGCCCTTTTGGAAGAAGATCCTTGTGGTGAAAAGCAGCCATGATTGCAAATCAAGAAATGAATATCTTTCATCTAAGAGGCCCTGTATGCAAACGAACCCTTTTTGTTTGTTTGTGAAACGGAGTTGCCCCTGAGATGCCCTCGGGAGTAGGAAGGGGTTGGGAAACGACTGGTATAGTGGCACATAGGAAAATACCATTGTTGAATATTCTTGTTTGTCCTCCAGGGTCAAATCCTGACAGGTGGAGGAATGCTTGAAATTGATGAATGACTTTAAAAAGAATAACCAAGGAGATGCGCTGAAGCCCAGCTCAAAGAGTAAATGACTGCAGGGTGGGGTGTGCGTATTTCTCAGAACATTTTTGTAAAATGCATTTTCGGATGGAGCAAAGCAGTCTGAGCAAAGATGCCCTCAGGAATGCAATAGTCACATAATTATAAAAACAAGTGTTTAGGGGTGTGTTTTTTTGGGGGGGGGCAGCAGAGAGATTTCAAGGTTTTCTCTTCCATTTGTTTGTACTGACTGCATTGACTTCAATAAATGTATGGTGACAATGTTGTTACACACAATGAGAAAAATAAAAATAGAATTCATATAGTTACACACACTTAGGCACAAATGAAATCTGCAAGTCGTACCCCCCTGAACTCCCTGCAATTTTAGCCCAATCTCACACAGGCACTCACAAACCCAACACATAACCTTGTAAAACAGCAGCTAAAATGGGAAACTGTAAACTGTAAGGGACGGACCCACTGATTGTAGCTCCAACACCGATGGTTCAATCCTACACCTGCTCAGAAGTAAGTCCCAATGTTTTCGACAGGGCTTACTGCCATGTAAGTATGTATAGGTTTGCTATCTGATTTTACCTCTGATAGATTTCAGGTTGTGGACGTCACCACTAACTCCATGTGGCATTAGGAGCTGTGCCCTTGAACCTCCTGGTCTGCGATCATTGGAAGTTGTTCCTGACTATGTTCCAAATAATTAGGATCATATTCCCACCTGGCTGCATCAGAGGAACAGGCTGGACAGTGAGTTCCCTGTCATCCACTTGTGTAGAACAAATAACTTTTTGGCTCCCATCCTTTGCAGTGGTCATGGAAGTGGAGTGGTTTTCTCAGGCTGGTGGAGGGCATGTGGGCTGTGTCCCATTGGGTGGCGCTGTGGTCTAAACCAATGAGCCCCTTGGGCTTGCCGATCGGAAGGTTGGCGGTTCAAATCCCCATGATGGGGTGAGCTCCCATTGCTCTGTCCCAGCTCCTGCCAACCTAACAGTTCTAAAGCATGCCAGTGCAAGTAGATAAATAGGTACCACTATGGCGGCAAGGTAAAGGGCATTTCCATGCACTCTGGTTTCCGTCACGGTGTCCTGTTGCGCCAGAAGCGATTTAGTCATGCTGGCCACGTGACTCGGAAAGCTGTCTGTGGACAATGCCAGCTCCCTTGGCCTGAAAGCAAGATGAGTGCTGCAACCCCATAGTCATCTTTGACTGGACTTAACCATCCAGGGGTCCTTTACCTTACCTAGTGCTAGCACTCGCCTTTCCTCTGGTACAAAATGCTGGGGGGGGGGGCGCTCTGGGGGGCAAAAAAGCAGGGGTCAATGAGGGGCAGCTGGGTGGGATAACTCCTGAGGGGGTGTGGCAGAAACACAGATGTCAAAGCGGCAGCATACCTTCCAACATTTCTTGGATGAAAATGTCCCTATTTTCACCCGAGGAATGTTGGGGAGTATGAATTCCCATCATCTCAAGATGCAAATATAGTGGTACCTCGGGTTACAGACGCTTCAGGTTACAGACTCCGCTAACCCAGAAATAGTACCTTGGGTTAAGTACTTTGCTTCAGGATAAGAACAGAAACTGTGTGGTGGCAGTGGGAGGCCCCATTAGTAAAAGTGGTACCTCAGGTTAAGAAGAGTTTCATGTTAAGAACGGACCTCCAGAACGAATTAAGCTCTTAACCCGAGGTACCACTGTATTGCTAAGCCTCCTTGATGACAATAAAAAGCCTGGCATTTCAAATACTTAATAAAGCAATGGCTGCTAACCTATGGCCTTCCAGATGTTTTTGGTCTCCGACTCTTATCAGCCAGTGATGGGAGTTTTAGTAAAGAGCCATCAGAGAGCCACACCAGACTTCAAGTATCTGAAAATTTCCACTTACCTCATTCTTGAGCATGAATGCACCTGTTTCCTTCCATTTTCAGGAACCCACCTTAGACCTGGTCAGACCACAGGTCCCCCTCACTCAGCATTGTCTTTGCTGACTGGCAATAGCTTTCCAAGGTTTCAGATGGAAGTCTTTCCCAGGTGAGCCTAGAGACTTGTACCTCGGACCTTTAGCACACAATGCATGTGCTCTGCCACTGAGCTATGGCCCTGACCCCTATGCCACCAGGATCCAGAATTTTGTCTCCAGTTGCAGCTCAGAAGAATAGCCGTGGTTGAATGCCCAACTGATTCCAGGCAGGACTGATCTCATATGTGAGGAAGGGACATAGATCAGCAACAGAGCATGGGCTTTGCAGGCAGAAGGTCCAAGGTTTGATCCCCAGCAAGATCTCCAGCTACAACTGGGAAAGACACCCTTTCTGAAAGTCTGGAGATTGGCTGCCAATCAGCACATCCAATTCTGTGTTTATTGCTCACATTTATTTATTCCAAAATACAGTGGTACCTCAGGTTAAACTTAATTCGTTCCCGAGGTCCGTTCTTAACCTGAAACTATTCTTAACCTGAAGCACCACTTTAGCTCATGGGGCCTCCTGCTGCTGCTGCACCACCGGAGCACGATTTCTGTTCTCATCCTGAAGCAAAGTTCTTAACCAGAGATACTATTTCTGGGTTAGTGGAGTCTGTAACCTAAAGTGTATGTACCCTGAAGCGTATGTAACCCGAGGTACCACTGTAAATGCTTTATCTTTCTTTTCTTTCTCCTCTGCTTCCTCTTCCTCTTCTTCTTCTTCGAAATAAAAAAGGCAAATAATTGATCTCCGCAAAACCACAACCATATTAACAGGTTTGCCTAAAACAACAAAGCAATATGTGGTTGTTGTTGTTTTTAAAAATGAAATAAATCCGAACAAATGTTTTGGCCTAGCTCCATGCTGGCATTGTGTCTCTGCCTGCCTCCTGGGAAATGTGACATTAAAACATACCCTTGGTTCACACTTAAGCCAATTTTATAGGGCAGGAAAAGAAAAGGCAACATTTTGCTATGAAAGCAGCTTCCCCCCATCTGGCAAAATGGCTTTTCTGGACTCTATTGTGGCTCATTGTCTAAAAATAGGATGAAGACAAATTGTTATCATTTGCGAAAGCCCATGACAATAATGATAAATGAACAAATTTTTTTGCCCTCTGAAGTCATTGCTTAAGGCTTTCTCTGGGATCAACAATGTTAAACTGGTAAACTTGCCTCATCTGCATCTGCGGAAGGTTTACAAATGGCTTTGTAAACAATTTTAGCCAGAGCGTTAATCTCTCCTCCAGAAGTGGGGCTTCCATGATCTATGATTGATTTGCAATTTAAAATGACACTGAAACCTCTGAAACAGATATGAGAGAAACTTTCAGTGAATAATGCTTTAGTTGACAAGAAAAGATAAGGCACATCGTTCATCTGATAGTGGGCTGTTTTTGATAAATATTGTTCATAATGGAGAATTTTGGAATCATTAATGTGTGGATAGAACATTACTACTTTTTGACTGGAACCTCAGAAGCAGTTTTCCTCTGCAGCTGGTCTTGTTAGCAGAGGAAGCCTCGGACGATGCATCTTGCTTTCAAGAAAAAATAGTCCAAAATGGAACAAGCACCCCTCAAACGTTAATTGGACCTCAGGTTCACTTCTGTACTAGCAAAAAGGAGAATCTGTCCAAAGCTTGCTTTAAAAGGGGCATGATTCCCCCCCTATAAATATTGCACAGGTAAATTACGTAAAAGCACACACATGATGTGGAGGCAAATTAAAGGCAATTTTATTTTAAAGATGCTTCTTGGCCCTTTCACAAAAGGACACTATTGTTCAGATGCGAAGGATAGATCACAGTGAGCGGGAGACAATGACTTTCCACAGCTCTGTGTTATGATTAAGACACTTGCGATCCACTAAATATTTTTAAAACAATACCTCAATGGTAGAGCAGCTGCTTTGCATGAATAAAGTCCGAGGTTCAGTCCTTGGTGTCTCTTGGTAGGGGTGGGAAAAGCTACTGTCTGAAATCCTGGTAAGCCATTGCCAGCCAGTGTTGACATCACTTAGTTAGATGGACTGATGGTCTGGTCCAATTATAAAGCAGCTTCCTATTTAAATAAACATTCACATCTTTATTGATAGAGAACATTTAAAATAATGAAGAAATGATATAGTGGATTGTAAGAAACAGCAGTATGCAATAAGGGGGTAACAAATCAAAAATGGAAGCTGAGGGAAGCCCGGGAGGGAAGGGGTGAAGATGTGTAATATGTATGTTACTGATATTAGATGTTTGTGATGACAGAAAAAAAAGTTAATAAAAAATTATTTTAAAAAAACTATAAGGCAGCTTCCTATGTTCCTGTGAAATTCTGTCATAGGCTTAGCGTGAGATAAACCTCTTTCATGTGTCCAGGAATAAAATACGTAGGTGTGTGCCCCATGTAGGGTTATGCCATTACGTAATACAAAGTATTTCTATACAAATCCATGGAGTGACCACATTTGGAATACCGTGTACAGTTCTAGTTGTCTCGCCTCACTAAGGCTATTGTGAAGCTGGAAAAGGCTCAGAAAAGAGCAACCAAAATGGTATGTCTTCCTCTCTCATAATGTTGGAACTTGAGGGCATCAAAGGAAGCTGAATACTGGAAGATTCCAGACAGATAAATAAAAGTTGTTCTCCATGCACAGAGCTGAACTATGGAACTCACAGGAGACTGCGATGGCCACATACTTGGATGGCTTTAAGAGAGGATTAGACAGTTGGAGGCAGCGATGCTTGTGAATCATAGTTGCTGGAAACCACAGAAGGGGGAGAGGGCTCAGATGATGCTCACTGGTTTCCCACAGGCATCTTTTTGGCCACTGTGAGAACAAGATGTTGGACTGGATGGGTCATTGGCCTGATCCAGTAAGCTCTTCTTAGGTCCTTATGCAGACTTGGGTGCATGTATCTTTAAAATACTTTGGAAGAGATAATCTGATCCCAGGTAGCGCATCCATGTTGCTGCTCTTCATTGGGCAGGTTTTATTGTTAAGTTGGTCAATAGTTGTGCTCTTCTCCTTCTTGGGATGGGGAATGCAAGGGAGAAGCATGCATTAGCAAATGGATTTCCCTGCCATTAAGATTCTAAACGTAGAAGTGGTAACAGGCTAACGCGATGCTGAGTAGTCAATTCCTAGTGGAAAGCGGTACAGAGGCTTCTGTAGAACAGGGTCTAGAAACCTGCAGCCCTCCAACTGGTGCTAGACTACCATAGGGCAGTGGCGTAGCGTGGGGGGTGCAGGGGGGGCCGGCCGCACCGGGCGCAACATCTGGGGGAGGGCGCGCTCGTACTCGCAGCTCTCTGCCCCTACCTGGCTCACTCACTCTCTCTCACTGCAGTGCTGGCTGTGCGAATCCGATCCGAGCCGCTGGGTCGCCGCCCACTGTGGAGGGGGTGGGGGCCAGGCGTGCGGTGCGGAGAGAGAGCGAGGGACTATCTGGGGGAGGGACAATGCAGCGGCCGTCCAGTGCAGCGCTGAGCGCGGGAGAGAACCACACCAGACCAGACCAGGCAGCAGCAAGAAGAAGCTGGCAGCGGCGGCAGGTTAGGGGTTAGGGGGCGCAAATTACTTGCCTTGCCCCAGGTGCTGACAACCCACGCTACGCCGCTGCCATAGGGACATAAAGAGAGCCTACTGGATCAGGCCAATGACACATTTTTGTCCAGCATCCTGCTCACACAGTGGCCAATCAGATGCTCCAATGGGAAATCTGTAAGTAGGACCCAAGAACAGGAGCAACACTCTCCCCTCTTGTGGCTTTCAGCAAATGGCCTTCAGAAGCATTGCTGCCTCCAGCTGTGGGGGCAGAACATAGCCATCATGGATAGTAGCCATCGATAGTTGTCTCCTCCATGAGTGGGTTCAATCCTCTTTTAAAGTCTAGTTTGAGGGCCATCACACCCATCCTGCAGGAGCAAGTTCCATAGTTTAACTATGCACTGCATGAAGAAGTTCTTCTTTTTATCTGTCCTGATTCTTCTCCAACATCCAGCTTCACTGGATGTCCACATGTTCTAGAGTTATGAAGGAGAGAGAGAAACTTTTCTCTGTCCACTTTCTCCATGCCGTGCATCGTTTTACAAATTCCTATCATGTCACTTCTCACTTTCTCTTTCTCTAAACCAAGAAGTCTCAAATGCTGCAACTTTCCCTCACAGTGGAGGTGCTCCACCCCCTTAATCATTTTGCTTGCCCTTTCCTGAAGCGAAGTTAATTCCATGTTCATTTTGATGCCAACCTACCTGACTCACACTTCCTAGCCAAGACTTGGACAGAAACATAGCTGTCCTTCACAACTCCAAATTTTGTGATGGGGAAAGAAAACCTTTTCTAAAAAGCATATACTTTTTGTATATATTTTTACAAAATATTTGCATTTTCTAAAAAGCATGGGGGAGGGTGTGCACAAAAATACTTATACTCAGTTTTTGCTTGCAAAAATGTATATATTCAATGCATATGAAAATGTGTATGGATTTCCATACAGACTTTTCTTTTTTTTAAAGTAAATCACAAACTGATTTGCAAAATTGGCAGATTTAACCATCCTTAACCAGAGGGGATAATGGTCTGGAATGATGGCTCCAGAAACACCTGTGGAAACTCCATGTTCCCCACCCCTATTTAAGGTTCTGTGGAGGAGAAGATCTTATAAGGACAGAGAGGGATGTGTGACTCTTGACAAGGAAGACCCACTCACCTGTGAACGTGGCATGATGTGGATCGTCACCATTGTCGGGCTCCTCATCACTGTGTCCCAAATGGCCGGCAAGAGATGTCTCAACCTCTCCCACTGGCCAAGGAAGTTTGAATTGGGCACTTGCAGTTCTGGCCAATCCCAGGTGGGCCTGGGATGAGGTCCTGAGGGTGGAGCCTACTGGGGAGTCTTCACTTGGGTTGGGGGTAGTCTGGCTTGGGTGGCGGATAAAGCATTGAATTGGGTTCTTAGTCTAGGTTGGAGGGGTTGGGTTTGTAAGCTTCTGCCTTTCCCCTCCAGGTAGGATGGGAACAATTCAGGGAAAGGAGGAACCCAAAATAACTGTTCCCTCAATGGAGTCCATGAAGAAGCCCTGCTTCCCATAAGTCCTTTGCTGCAGCCTGATGCAAGAGGAAGAGTATCTTTGTGCAGCCTGATGGAATCGGAGATCATCTTTGGGTGGGAAATGGAGCAATGTAAACACTACCAAAGTCCAGAGTAAATCTCCTCTGCCTCATTTCCCTACATGCAGCATAAATAAGAGCATCTTCTGGCTTGAACTACAAAAGCACCTACTCTTGAAAATCCAGGGTTTCATTTCCCCATGATTCTGTAACACTGCCTCTGTTTGTTGTTGCAGCTGAATGAATCCAAGGCCACTATGCTGAGGGCACAGAGATCAGGGCGCAAAATGGATAAGCAGAACGGCTGTTGCTTGTTCACAAGCCATCTGTAGCTCTTATCAGCCATTTGCTGGGAAGCGAAGTAAGTGGCATTTAAAACAGCTCAAAGTGCAACAGGTCACTTGGTTGGCTATATGAGCAAGGGGCTTTGAAAAGAGTCTGTAATTGGTAGCTAGGCAGTTCTCAGGGTTCACTTCGCGATCTGAGATTGCGACAATATCGACAAGCAATTGGCATGCAACCTCTTTTGAGTCTCCATCACAAACACGCTGTCTGTTTGTTTGTACTGAAAGAGCTTGCAAGACACTTTCGGGACAAACAAGAGGATGAGGTCCAAGACAGGGTTGGAAAAGAGAGCTCTGTGATTTTCATTATCTATGCAGGTCTGCTTCCTTCTCCTACCCCTGAACTTCTGCTTCCTGCAACAGCACAGATGGAGCACTGGGAATTGGTAGCTGAAAGGACCCTAGAAGTCTTTCTGGCATATACCTTCCAACTTTTCACATATAAAAATGGTGTGTGTGTGTGTGATGAATTAATTAACTAACAAGCTGTATAATTAACTAACTAACAAGCAACCAAACCTTCTAAGTCATTCACATAAAACAATATGTGACATGCATTAACGGATACTGATACAGTGGTACCTCGGGTTACATACGCTTCAGGTTACATACGCTTCAGGTTACAGACTCTGCTAACCCAGAAATAGTGCTTCAGGTTAAGAACTTTGCTTCAGGATGAGAACAGAAATTGTGCTCCGGCAGCGCGGCAGCAGCAAGAGGCCCCATTAGCTAAAGTGGTGCTTCAGGTTAAGAACAGTTTCAGGTTAAGAATGGACCTCTGGAATGAATTAAGTACTTAACCAGAGGTACCACTGTAAAATCAAGCATTAAAAGCTCATTGACATAGGGTGGCTTTCAACTAAGTTTGACACAATAACTGCTGCCTCCCATGTTGTTTTTGCTGCATCTGCAGCACTGAGGGGATCTCTCTGGGGCACAAGCCTGGGCAGTGTATATGGAGGTCTTGGGCTGGCCAGAGGATGAGACTCCACTCTCAGCCTCACTGATGTGGTCCAAAGGAAAGCAGAGCAATACGTTTAGCACCAGCTTGGCTTCAGGAGTTGCCAGAAGGAGGTGCACAAAATGCTATCCAACTGTCTTAGGGACTCCACTCTGGATTTGTGTAGGGTTTACTCCTTAGCCTTTTCTTCTCCTGAAGATGTTATGCAGAGCAGCGGTTGTGGATTGTTCCTCAGGGTTTATTCCTGAAGCCTTTCTCATGAATGAGCATAGCTGCCAGGCAGCAGATGTTTGGAATCAAAAGTTTACACAGAAGAGTAGACCCAATAAAACGAATAAATGTGACAAAGTTATGTCCATTAATTCCAATGGGTCCCAGTTAGTAACAGTTGGATTTCCTAAATCCATCTCTGGTAAAGGGAGGGCATCAGGAGCAGTGAGGGCGATGTGATGGGGAAGGCTGGGGAGTGTACCTCCATTCTCCCCCTTTCCTGCAATAATCACCTGGCAGAATACAGCTAAGCTCCTAACACAATCCTGGACTTAGCAATGCAAAATAGAAAGGAGAAGCTGTGTTCCTTGCATTTAGCAGCTTGAGAAATTAATGTTAATAGGCATAATGTATAATAAGTTCCGATAACCACATTTGTTCACTCCTTTCCTGTTTTGAAGCGTTCAGATTTGCTTTAGTTTTATTAATGTATTTCTTTTATCTTTCATCAGAATTGTGTTCTGTATGTAAAGTGACCAAAGGTGATTAATGATGAATAGATTAAGATGGGACAGGGCATTTGAAAAACGACTTAAGTGGTGCATGTAAGTCACTGGCTGGAGTCCCCAAATGCAAATTCTGGCTAAGTTAATGACTGGAAAATCATGATGGTTTTAGCGCATGAGCTTCTGAATTATTTAGACCGCCTTTATAAACAATAAATAATTAGCATTTTGCATGGGGGCTAGTTAACGGGCCACCCTTGCAATTATTTCCATAGGCAACAGAGAGTTAGGATCAAATGCCAATATAGAGGCAATGCATATCTATACAGAGAAGTCAGGCTGATTCATGGTATGACTTTTCATAAGCAATAGCTTAGCCTTCCAAATAGGTTGTCCAGTTTCAACTGCCATTGAAGAACGGTGCTTTGCAAGGTTTGGTGGGTGGCTGTCTGCTTTGAGGAGGCATACATGGAATGGGGGAGGCCTCATTTGCATATGACTCCCTTGTTCCAGCAGCTCCATTGGCTACTGGTCTGTTTCTGGGTACAATTCAAAGTGCGAGTTATGACTAATAAAGCCCTATACAGTATAGGTCCAGGCTATCTGAAAGACCGTACCCCCTCATATGAACTGGCCCAGGCTCTGAAATTATCAGCAGAGGCTGAAACAAACACCATCACCCTCAGCCTTAATTGGTGAAGTTCAGAATCTGACTGCCTCATTCGACATACTTTCCATAGCTCTGTTCTTAGGGATAATTATAACGATCAGAAGCAATAAAAACTTGCAGCTACGCTGGTGTCCAAACATATGGAACGATTGGCAGGGACCTCTTCAAAATACAGGTCAATACTTATCAAAATAAGGTATGTTTGTGAAAGCTCTATCCCACATTTACACCCAAAGCTAGTTGATGTTTTGAAAATGAGAAGTCCGATTCAATAGATGTCCCATTATGATCACTTGGAAGAGATCCATTTAATTATAGCGCCCACTGAACAAGAGACTGCTAACCATATACTAAAGCCTAGTGTGTGTGTGTGTGTTTGCGTGATTGATTGATTTGTTAATGTTAATGGCAAAATAACCCAAAGATAAAGAACATGGCTGAAAGCAGTGTATGGCTGGACATTATCACTGAACATTATCGTGCCAATTTCCCCCTACACCTGTTAGGCTGGTTTATACATATTTGTAGCACAGGTGCCAACTCCCTGGGTGCCAGAGCACCCACAAAATTCCCCATGAAGGGGCCAGGCACCCACAAATTTCAGTTCCAGGGCTGTGTGACCTGCATGGCACCCACAGCCCTGGACACCCACGGTTGCAGGACCAAGCTGGCACTCCTGATTTGTAAGGTAAAGGTAAAGGGACCCCTGACCATTAGGTCCAGTCGTGGCTGACTCTGGGGTTGTGGAGCTCATCTCGCTTTATTGGCTGAGGGAGCTGCGTACAGCTTCAGGGTCATGTGGCCAGCATGACTAAGCCGTTTCTGGCGAACCAGAGCAGCACATGGAAACGCCTTTTACCTTCCCGCTGGAGCTGTACCTATTTATCTACTTACACTTTGACATGCTTTCGAACTGCTAGGTTGGTAGGAGCAGGGACTGAGCAACGGGAGCTCACCCCGTTGTGGGGATTCGAACCGCCAACCTTCTGATCAGCAAGTCCTAGACTCTGTGGTTTAACCCACAGCGCCACCCGCGTCCCTGATTTGTAGTGTTAGCTTAATCATCATTACTATGGATCATTTCTCCCCCAATCAGCTATAGTAGGAGATACACTCCCCTCCCCCAGTTCCTAGTCATTATAAGCTTAGTGAGAGTTAAACACCATTTCCTGATCATTTTTGTGGTTGTTTTTTAACCGTCTTCCCACCCACACATATAAACCATATGTTTAAAGGCAGCTTCCTTCCCACCTCTTCAAGCAATTTGCAGGGGCTGTGTGCTTCCACAGATTTGCAAGGCACCGTCACACACCAGGACGTAGCACTGCCGAAAGACAGAGCCACCCCTCAAGGTTCCTCTTATATATATTTTCCCCCTCCCAGGCCACAAAGAGAAGAGAAATATAGTCGCATTGATTGCTAAACCCTCGTGCTTGTTACTCACTGCCCGCACACAGAACGCTGCGCCTTTTGCAGCAGTGAGGAGACTTGGTATTTATCAGGGTTCAGAGCCAGTTCAGCCACACACTTGACAAATTATTTGTGGAATTGTGGTATTCACAGTCACTTAAATAAGAATCTGTCAACACAAGGCTGTGCTTTGTTGCCGTGGGTCTCCCGGTTTTTTCCCCGAGCACTCAAAGAATGATGGATTGGAGGTAATGCAAATTCACTAGCATTTTATATGCTGGTGCCTTCTTCATAGACAGGAAACATAGCTCAGTATCATCTTGTAAAATGCCTTAACTGTAAAGGCTTCTCTTGGCACTAGAAGTGCCTTTTTTAAAATGGTGTGCTTGGAAGAAGGATATGGGGATTCAAATATTTCCCTCACGTTCCCTCGGCTTTTGTCGGAGCAGGTGTGCGCTTGGGATTTTTCAGGCTAACCAGGACATATGCTTATCTGCTCTTGGTAATTAAAACAACTTGATAAATAACATTATTGGGTTTTATGGCAAGTTAAAAGTTAATGCTGCTTAACGGGATATTAAATACAAATAGCTCAAACAGCAGAAAATGTTGTCTCTCCGGTAACTTCTTCTGCATTTTAAGTAAATCCTGGAGAGCACCATGACTGCAGATTTATGAATAAAAAAAAGAAGATCAGCTCTTGGCAAAAGACCAAGCTGCGTGGAAGAGTTAAAACAAGTAGGCGCTATCGGGCAAGAGAAGGGGGCCACAGCCTCAAGGCTGCTTCTGAGAAGAGAAGGTTCATGTGGCCATTTTGATGAGGCCATGGAGATGCGATGGGCACATGGAGCAGAGCCTTCTCAGCACACAGTTCCACATAGGTGGAACTCAGTCTCATGGGAGATCAGGCAGACTCTGTCCCTCAATACTTTTAAATGGGCCTTAGGCACTGCAATGCCTGCACTGGGGACTAAAAATCTGGCATGTGGCCCCTTTAAGAGAGACATCTATGACCTAGGATGACAGCACCTGGAGAGCTGTTTTACATTGTGGAGAGGTTTGTTACTGCTCTTTGCCAGGGTTGCCAGGTCAGGAACATTTAAGCTCCTGAGATTTCAGGGCCCAAACCTGAAATTTAGGGGTGGCCCCTGGTGATGTCACTGGGCAGGCCATGGGGATGGAGGTTAATTGGGAGAGGTAAGTGGAGGAAGGCAGACTGCCCCAGAGTGTCTGTGCTATAATTTGCATGCAGCTCCTGCTGGGCTGACGTTTCTTAGATACATGCACAAGTCACAAAGTTGGCTATTTGACTTGTTTTTGGTTTCTGCATGATGGGGCTCGACCACATGGATGCTCTGTGACACAAATGTAGTGGTAGTCGAGAGCGACAGCTTGGTCCACATCTTAGTCCCACTTGAGAGGGGCATCTTGGTCCAAAAACAATGTCTATCTTGTACATGTAGGGTGCCTTTTACATGGAAAAGGATTGAGAAGCATGCCCCTCTACTTCACCTGCACTCTGAAGTGTCACAGGCCAGAATTCAACACACACACACACACACACACACACACACACACCGCATACACACATTCTGCCTAAGCTATAGATCAGTTGTGTGCTCCTGCTCTGCAGTGGTGTGGACTAGATGACACTTAGGATCCCTTCCATCCCTCCAATTCTATGACACCACAGTCTTCTACAGAAGGATTCCATTCTCCCCAGTGCAAGAAGAATTTGTCATGCGAGGCTACAGAGGGTGAGAAAATATGGCACTGGATAATTTATAAAAGACTTGGAAGCTTTTAGCTGTTTCAACAAAGATTACAGTCTGATTTAGAGTACTACATGATACATTTAAAAAAAAAAAAACCTGCCTTTAAAAAAAGTCCAGTTGATTAGCCAAAAAAAGAAATCGCCCAGAAATCGCACATGGTTTACAACACATGCAATTGATAACATTTTTAAAAATGTATGTAATATTTTGAAATTTCTGGCTAATTATTTCTAATAGTTTCATGATAATATATGTGCAGACTCTCTCTCTTTCTTGGATGGGTTCCTGTTTTGGTCTTCTAAATGCATCTTCCTTCTGGCACCCTTTCAGCTCTGCAGAATTTCTCCAGTTGCCTGTATCTCTTGCCAAGGTGTTTGTGGAACATATTTTGACAGCTTTCTCGCTAAAATTGTGACTACTTGTTTCTGGAATGGGTACCAAATTGCAAATGTGATATGTGTTGGATTCCGTTCAGTATTACTGCAACTGCATAATGCCACTGGGTTTTCTGTCTGCTGTGGGATCCAGGGTCCAGCTTTTATTTTCGCTTATTCTGTCAGTTAAAGAAACTTCACATTTGTGTGATAAATATGGGGTTTGTGCTGTTGGTTGGTGGACCTCTTGTCCACAGGCCTTGTATGAAAATTTAATGAATGTTGTATCCTTTCCAATATATCTTTGGAAGTATTTTTTTTTTAATTGTCTTTTCTTGAGTGGATGAGAGTGGAAGCAATTCATGCTGATCCGATCTTCCTGGTTAAGGCAAATACAGTGGTGCCCCGCAAGACGAATGCCTCGCAAGACGGAAAACTCGCTAGACGAAAGAGTTTTCCGTTTTGGAGGTGCTTCGCAAAACGAATCTCCTATGGGCTTGCTTCGCAAGACGAAAATGTCTTGCGAGTTCCTGTGGGGTTTTTTTCCTCCCCCCCTTTTTCTAAGCCGCTAAGCCGCTTATCAGCTGATCCGATAAGCTGATAAGCCGCTAAAAGCTGCTAAAAGCTGCTAATAGCGCTAATCCGCTAATCCGCTAATGGGCTTGCTTCGCAAGACAAAAAAAAACAACGCTAGACGAAGAGAATCACAGAATGGATTCTTTTCGTCTTGCGAGGCACCACTGTACGCTGGCTGGCTGGCAGAAGAGTAAACTCATGGGGACGCCATGATTAGTGTGGTATGTTCAAGAACATAAGAAGAGTCAATTAGATCAGGCCAATGGCCCATCTAGTGCAGCACCCTGTCCCCACAGTGGCCAGCCAGATATCTCAAGGGTAAACCCACATACAGGGCCTGAGCACAAGAGCCCTCTCCCCTTCTGTGGCTTGCAGCAACTGGTGTTCAGATGCACCTCTGAAACTCCTCTGACAGTGGAGCTAGAATATAGCCATTGTGGCTAGTAGCCATCAACAGCTTTATCTTCCATGAATTAGCCTAATTCTTTTTCAGAGTCAACTATGTAGATGTCTATCACTATACCACGTGGGACTGAATTCCATAGTTTAGCTATGTGCTGTGTGATGAAGTAACACAGAGTGGCTTAGATGGTTCCTGCTGCTGCCGTTATCCTTCTGAAGCAGCTGCCCAAGAATGTTGTGTGGCGACACTGGGCCTGCCAGTTCTGTACCACATGTAATTTCGCCCTGTGAATAAACTTATGATCAGTTTCTTCCTGACAGGGAACAGAGCTGCCTTCACGTCCTCTTTCAGAAGAGTCAACTGGAAACCTTTGAGATGTTTATGACGTGTCATGCCCATGATTTGGCTACAAACCTTCCACTCCCTTCAGAAGGTTTGTGTGTCCAAAACTGCAAGGATGTCCAGCAACATCTGAAGGGCCACAGGTTCAACGCACCCATGCTAATGTTCCCTGTGCTCATGATGTACATCTGATCTTATGATTCACTGCTGGTGTATCAGTGGCTGGGAGTCACAATGACCGCTCCCCGCTTAAAACGGGGGGCGCCCTTTGCGTGGACGCGTGCAGCCCCTAGATCTGGAGTGGCCCCAACAGCATAGGCTTGGCTTTGCCTTCCCTCAGGTGGGATACCTGGAGGTCTCCGCCTACCTCAGTCAGTTGTCCAATCCCACCTGGGGGAAGCGTTGCCAAGGAGACCAGGCCAGGTAGGGGAGGGATTACCTGCCCACACAATAGAGGGAGGATCTTACCTAGGAATCCTCACTTGGCTCCAGAGCTTCTCCCACCCTACCCACCCTCAGTTAATGTCTTATTTTGCAGGTTAACTTGTCTTCACAGGTTTTGCAGGTTAACTTTTCTTCACAGGTATGCGGGCGCTGCTACGTTAAGGTCGCTGTTAAAGGGCCGGAAAGGAATTTCCCTGCATTGACAGGTTTCGCCTTTCCCGTAGCAAAACGTCACAACTTTGGCGGTATCAGGCCTTGGGCGGAATCCTTTTGTCCATCTTCCTCTTGCGGCGGCGATACCAGGGTTCCCCGTTAAAGGGGTTTTCTGAAGGGAGGCTTTGGCCGTACACCGAAAGGTCGTCATTGCTCTCTCCTGCGGCGTTGGCGTTACGGGGGCGGCCATCTCTGCTTGAACATATGTTCTCCAGAGCCGGCCCATGCCCCCCCCACACACTGGATAACCCTGATGCTCCCTAGGTCCCCGGCTGGGGACCAGGGAGGGAGAACGCCCAATGCCTGAGCCAAGGTCTACCCACATTTGAAATTTAATAAAGTTGTGGCCAATTTAATCCCATAGCACGTTGTCTTGAGTCGTTAATCCACATGACGGGGGGACCGTGCAGGATCTGGGGACTCCGCCTGTCCACGCAATGATTGTGCTCCGCCTTCAACTCTGAATACCAGTTCCTGGAAACCTCAAAAGGGGGAAGCGTATTTTTCCTGCTTGAGGGCTTCCCATAATGGGCATCTGGTTGGCCTCTGTGAGAACAGGATGTTGGACTAGATGGGCCACTGGCCTGTTCCAGAAGACTGTTCTTGTGTTCTTGTGGTCCACCCCCCCCCCCTATTCTGGCAGCGGGTTGAAGTTGAGGGTGTGCTAGAAAAACATTTTTCAGATATTGCTGTGATGATAAAATAAGAAAGGGGGGCTCTCTCTCATATCAGGAGATGGGAAGTGTTTGTGAACCACTTTATTTATTTTGGCACATTTGTACAAAACCCACACAACATACTTTTCCCTTAGGCAACTTCTCATAAAGCAGATCCCAGAACTTGCATCCTTGTTTCATAAATCAGGAAAGGAACGATGATTAGTTTGCTCAATCCTTTCACATCCAAAGCCCAGCCAGTGCCTTGACCTTTTTAAAACTCCCTGCCTCTGAAAGGGTTTGCATACCAGTAGGGAGAGGCGATGCAGTCAGCTACATTTGAGTTAAGGAGCTAAAGAAATTCTGCCTTGGCTAAGCTCACTTGACAAATGTTGAGTTTGTGTCCAGCACTGAAGAACTTTGGATGACTGCTGATGGGTGACAGCTTGAAACTGGGCACTGTTTTTGATCACCTCCCATTAAAACCTAAATCATATAGTCTGAAATTATATATTCTTAATGTAGTTAGCTGACAAACCAGGATGTCAGACCATGGTTTGATCCTGGTTTGTTGTAAGTCACGAGACTATCCCGTATTTTGCCTGACCTGTCTGTCCTTTATTCTGCGTGACCAAAGGTGGCAATCCTACATACAACAATATGACTAAAAATAGTCCTTGGTATTTCTGGATCCTTTGAGAGAGCCAGTGTGGTGTAGTGGTTAAGAGCGGTAGTCACGTAATCTGGGGAACCGGGTTCGTGTCTCCGCTCCTCCACATGCAGCTGCTGGGTGACCTTGGGCCAGTCACACTTCTGTGAAGTCTCTCAGCCCCACTCACCTCACAGAGTGTTTGTTGTGGGGGAGGAAGGGAAAGGAGAATGTTAGCCGCTTTGAGACTCCTGAAGGGGAGTGAAAGGCGGGATATCAAATCCAAACTCTTCTTCTTCTTCTTCTTCTTTGCTGTTGCTTGAGGCTCATGTGGCCTCAGAGGCATGGAGTGCCTTCCATCAACTTTGGCTGGCGGCCCAGCTATGCCCCTATCTGCACAGGAACAGCCATAACTACTATTGTCTTTGCTCTGATAGCCTCTAGGTTTCATTACTGCAACTCTTATACATAAGGCTGCCTCTGAAAACAGTTTTGAAGCTTCAGCTAGTGCAGAACTCAGCAACCAGGTTGTTTAGTGGGGCAAGAAAGTTTGAGTATATTACACCAATCCTGGCCTGACTGCACTGCCTGCAGATTAGTTTTCAGGCCCAATTCAAAGTGCTGGTGTTGACCTATAAAACAGCTCAGGACCACAATACCTTAAGGACCATGTCTTAACATATGAGCCAACTCAGATCCTGAGATCATCCTCTGAGCCTGTCTTTGTGTGCATCCTCCATGAGAGTTCCAGAGGGTGGCAACATAAGAATGGGCCTTTTCTGCACTGGCTCCCTGCTTGTGGAATGCTCTCTCCAGGGAGGTTCAGCTGGTGCCTTCAGAATACACCTTTAGGTGCCAGACAGATTGACAGCCAATGTCCTTTTAAATGTGTTGTGGGAGGCGGGTTATTGGTTTGCTTTCATCCTATTTGTTATTATGCATTTTCTGTTTTTTTAATATTGTAATTTTATGTTGTGAACCGTCCTGAGATCTACAGATTTGTGGTATACAAATTTAATAAATAATAATAATCAGCGAGGCACTGTTGGAAGGCTGCCTGGATTGGACAACCCTCCCAGCGAGCTGTTTTCTGTGTGTGCTTGGTGAAAGCATTGGGAGATGGCTTTCACATGGCATTGCAGTGGCCCTGCTCACTGATAACCATTGGAGCATTAAAAGAAGAGAATTTGTGCATATCCAACATGCTGCGGCAGGATAAGCTGAAGCGAACAAGAACTAACGGCTGCCTTCATTTTCTCTTTTCATTTCATTTTTTTTTTTTTTAGGGAAGATAGCCTTCCCTTTCTTGTTTGCACTGATTCACTTTAATGTGCTGCTTTTAGACAGTCTCTGCTAGAGACTTGGGGAGGGAGGGAGCCGTAGTTTAGGGAAAGTCTAAACTGAGAGAAGAGGGGGTGGGTGGGTGTTGGATGGGGGAATGTTCCATTTCTCTCCTTTTTTTAGACTGGGTGAGAGGATGTGTGTGCGCGCACACATTTTTAAAGAAGATTTTCAATTTAATTATGCAGCACTAAAACATTGAAATTAAACTGAATTTGCAATGGAAACTGCTCTCGTTAGTTAACTGTCAAATTTACTGTGGCATGGTAAAACACAGACTTCTGGTATTTTTATGAAATGCTCTCTGAAAAGAACAGATCTACAGGGCAAAGAAAGAAAAAGGGGGTGGGTGGAAGACAGCCACCTAATAATTCAGTGAAACCTATACATTTAAAGTAGCTTCCTACCACTTTAAACAGTTATGGGTTTGTTTATTTATTTATAAGTCAACCACCGGTAGGGGGAGCCCCGTTGATGTAAATCAACTCGAGCTCCCCCTGGGTTCCTGACGGGGTCGTGGCATGGCCCTAGCCCAGCCCCAGACTTTGGACAAGATCCACACCGCCGGATTCCTTTAATACCCTTAAGCTTGGAGGGGCAGGTGATGGCCACAACTCCCCTCCCCCATCATAAGATCAACCAATGCCTAACCACCAAACCTTACAAAGTTGTGACGATTGCTACGAGGTAGGCGAAAACCAAATGGCCCATGCCAATTTGCCAAGTGGAAAAATTCCTACCAGGCCCCTCAACGGCGACCAACCAAGGTCCATAGCAAGGCCAAATTCGAAACCTGAAAATAGGAAGGGAGGGTGGGAGATCGAGGAAGTAAGCCAAGAGGAAGCTCTCCGGCTCATGCCTCGGTTTAAATGGGGCCCGGCCACGCCCCCAGCCAGTGGATTGGCTGGCAGGCGAATGACATGGCTGGAAACCTCCAGGGGACACGGGACTTCTTCCCCCGCCCCCGGAGGGGAGTGGGTGGCCACGTGGTCCACCACAACTCCTCCCTACTGGGAAGTGGAGCAGATTTATTACCCCATTGCAACTCTTCTAAGCCCAGTTAGCTGTTCTGAACTAGCCATATCCCAGCAACTCCTTCACACAGATATTGGCACTGGGCAGCAGGAGTTCTAGCCATGATGGCTCTGCGCTGCCTCCACAGCTGGAGGCAGCAATGCTTCTGGGTACCAGTTGCTGGAAACCACTGGAGGGGAGAGGGCTCTTGTTGTCCTGTCCTGCTTGCTGGGTTCCCACAGGCATCTGGTTGGCCACTGTGAGAACAGGATGCTGGACTAGATGAGGCATTGATCCAATCCAGCAGGCTCTTCTTAGGTTCTTAGTAAGTCAGAGACTATAATCCTGTGAGGAGTTGAACTGTACAGCTCTCTGGTTCACCTGGAGAAGCGTACGACACTCCGTAAGCACTGATATAGCGTAATCTAATGTAAGGAGTGATATAATCAAAGTATATGATCTACTACATCTAAGTGACTCTTCATCTCTGCTTTTTCACGATGTGATGTAGTGGTTCTCTCTCTCTTGCACATTTCACAGCAAGTGTCTGCAGCCTACCCTTTTCTCTCCAAGAAGCCTCCAGGTGTTTTTATCACTATGTCAATAAAAGAAATGGGATTTATGGCTTAGTGCTTTTTAATACATTCAGCTTTCTGTTCATGGCAAGGTTAATGTTGTCAGCCCACCTCTGTTCCCTTGGAACAAATGAAAGCATGTGATTGTGCCCAGGTTGGCATTTGACACACAAGTCAATGTTTTGTCTTACGGACTGACTGACTGACTGACTGATTGATTGATTGCATGAACTATTTATTTATTTCATAAGATCTATACCCCACCTGATTTTAAAACAACAGCAGCAGCAGCAGCAAAGCAGTTTACAAAGGAAAAACAAGACAATCAAGAAAAAATTACAAAAATAGTTTAAAATGTTCAAAAAGTTAAAATAGTAAAACAGGTTACAATTCACATCAACTTTCTAAGCCCAAGACAATAATGTTTTTAGCAGGTGTCGAAAAGAGTACAGTGAACATTCCCACTTGATATCGGTAGGCAGGGATTGCCAAAGTATACAGTAGGTGTTGCCGCATTAAATAATTGAGTTCTAACAAATATGGAATGGATATTATATGGCACATATAGTAGTGCTAATTCCATGTGGGCACAGGTTCTCATAGGTAAATTAGTCTCAGCTTGAACTTGGCCTGATAGCAAACTGGCAACCAGTGCAAATCTCTGAGCACAGGTGCTATATGACAAGGTCTCATTCTTCGTGTGCCCCCACTACAAGATGTCTAGAAGGTGGCAACACAAGAACAGGCCTTTTCTGCCATGGCCGATCATTTGTGGAATGCTCTCCCCAGGGAGGCTTGCCTGTCACCATCATTATATATCATTGGGTACCAGGCAAAACCCCACTTGTCTGTTTCCAGGAACAATTCAAAGTACCTATACAGCTTAGGTCCACATTATCTGAAAGGTCATATTCCCTCATATGAACCTTCCCAGACTCTGAGTGTCGTCTTGGTCCCACCACCCTCACAGGCACTCGTGGTGAAGGCCTTCTCAGTGGCCGCTCCCAGACTTTGGAACTCCCTACCTAGACAAGTTAGACTGGCTCCCTCCTTGTTGTTCTTCCACCAGTAGGTGAAGGTTTCCTTATTCAAACAGACATTGGGGAAGTGACTGCTTTTAATGAGGGAACTAGTGCTGGGCTGATTTTCTTGTGATTGCCTATATGTTTGTGTGTGTGTGTTTTAATGATTGTTATCCCCCTGTTCTTGTTTTATCTGTAGGTTGCCTTGAGTCTCTGATAAGGGAGAAAAAGTGGGGAATGATGATGATGTTCAGCTTGCCCCATTCCGAGATCAATTTGCAATTTTATTCCTATGATATGCCTTTCTGTATTTAAAACTTTCCTACATGTCCCCACTTTTGCAAGCAATATCCCCCAATACATCTGATTTTTGTATGTTGCTTTTGAAGTAATATATGTTGGTGGTGGTTGTTGTTTTGCCTGTTTTGGGTTGGGGAGCTGCATAAGAGAATCCTGAGATGTTGGAATTATAGCATGTGTTTTCATTTGCAAATACGAATTTGGCATTTTAGCATTCCAACATGACCCAAACAAAACTTCTCCCTCATCTCTACCAGGAAGAAGAGCATGAGATAAATGCAGATGAAAAATTAAGCATGCACTCTTGTGGCAAGGTGGAAATATCCCTTTGTCCCAAATTCCAAGTTTTCTTAGAGGGATTTCCACTACAGATATTTCAGCTAGAATGTAAAGAAAAATATCTCTGTCACTGGAAAGAATTTCCCCCATGATTCTTCCCCCACGCTTTCACTAGCTGAATCATTTGGGATTACTGGATAAAGAGAAGAGAGACATGTCTGTTGTCTAGTGAGCATTATATGGACTGAAAGCTAACACACACTGAGGCGTGCTACTGGGGACCAAATATTTACTTTGCTTTTCATGCTTGTGTTTAATTCTAATAGAGCATATATATATATATATATATATATATATATATATATATATATATTTGTTGTTTTTGTTGTTGTTTAGTGTTAACAATTTGCATAACATTCTGTCATAATTATAAAGTAGTATAAGGAGATCTGTGATTCTCTCTCTCTCTCTGAATGAATGAATAAGTGAATGAAATAAGTTTTCCAACTGCCAACCTACAGAAAAAACAACACCAAGATTGCACCAATTTTAGTCCTATTCAGAGTCCTTACCCATTGAAAATAATGGACACATTAACTTAGGTGCATTGATTTCAGCAGTTTTACCCTGAGTATAACTTCATTGGATAACTGAGTATAACTTCATTGGTTGGAGGACGAGATGGTTGGATAGTGTTCTCGAAGCTACTAGCATGTGTGTGACCAAACTGCGGGAGGCAGTGGAAGACAGAAGTGCCTGGCGTGCTCTGGTCCATGGGGTCACAAAGAGTCGGACACGACTAAACAACTAAACAACAACATAACTTCATTGCATATGACCCATTTTAGACTGCATATGGCCTAGTTCAGAGGTTGCCAACATCTTCCCAATGGTTTCCGCCCCCTCCCCTCAAATCACCACTGTGGGTTGGAAACCACAAAACTGGAAGCCCATTAAACCACCAGGCCAACTCTCTTCCTCAATCCCTAAATCCCTTTCAGTCACTTGGCACATCTCTCTTTATAAAACTTCTGCCGCCTCACATTTCTATTCTGCTTTGCTGCATAATAAATTGTAACTTTCAACATTAACTGGTCAGGCTTCAGTGATAACCAAAGTTCAGCAAGCTTGCTGGCACTCAGATCAATATTGCCTTCTATTTATAGTATTGTTACAAATTGAAGTTTTATTTAAATTAGACAATGCTAAGAAGCTTATGGTAGATCAATAAGCTAAAATACAGCATCTGGTTTTAATCCATGCCTGATCCTTTTCTTTTCTTTTTGTTGCCTTTTCCATCCCCTAATTTTTTGGGCTGGGCACATAGTGTGTTGTATGTGCATACACATTGGCATGCATAGGTACATTAACTCTCCTTGGCAGACTTTTTTAAATTAAGAAAAGACTTGCTAATGTTATATTTTATAATTAGAATAAAGGGAAGTCTGGGAGAGGCAAAGGCATGGTTGGTTTTGTTTTGTTTTCTGTTCTCGCATTTTCACCTGCTTGCTCTTCTCAAGCATTGAGGATTTCATGCTATAATCAATATAAGGCTGAAACAGGACTGGAGAACTTGATGGTTTCTGGTGGGTAGCTTTAGCTCAGGGGTAGAGAACCTCTAGCCTGCAATTCCTCAATTCTTTCCCCAAATCACAGGCACCTGACCACAAGCTGATGTCACTTGTGCTGTCTCCCTCCCTCTCTCATAACGCTAGAACTCATGAACACTCACGGAAGCTGAATGTTGGAAAATTCAGGACAGATGTTATGTATTCAGTGGTCTGTGTTTGCCTGAGCTTGAGTCTAAGGATTCTGAGCCCTTGTGTTCTGATACATGATATCCAATCACAGAACATTTTAGGATTTGGGCCTCTGCCATTGGACCTTAAACTGGTTCACCCCATTTTGACATTGATTGGCTGGAAGAAAAATGAGGCTCATGAGAGGTGTGACTACATCCATGGAGCTTTCCTGCTGCCGCCGCTGCTGCTGCTGCTTCTCTGGAAGTGGGTAGGCAGAGCAGGCTCGTCTGCTCCACTCTCTGGCCCACAGGAGCACCAGGGAAGCGGTGGGAGAAAGAGGCCAAGCGGCGGCAGCTCTGCCAATCAAACACCGCTGAGGTAAACCAGGTGCGGCATTTGATGGGCAGAGCTGCCGCCACTCGGCCTCTTCCTCCCGTCGCCATCGCCAGGAGTCTCGGCTTCGTGGCGGGTTCCGGCTTTGCGGCGTGGGCTGGATTTAGGAGCCAGGTGGGCCTGATCCGGCCCGGGGGCCTTAGTTTGCCAACCCCTGGTTTGGACCAAGCAGCAACTATTGCTGTATGAATGGCCAATGTGGGGAGGTCCATGAAGGTGTGGGTTAGAAACTGGGCAGATCTACACTCATGGTTTTTAATGTTAAGGAACAGTTTTGATAATGCAGATGGACGCGTTCATAAGACGCGTTATTACCTTGTCTTTTTTATCGCTTAATTTGTAATCGTTTGGTACTGCTCTATTGGTGAAACACTGCTCATATGTCCCTATGTAGCCTTTTACCTGTTTTTTTTTTTTTTACAGCATTCAAACTCTGCCACCCTCCCCTAATGGTATTCAAGGGGCGGTGTTCAGGGAGGGAGGGAGGAAGAATTAAAATGTGACACCAGAAGGCGGAACAGCGCAACCAGTGACCAGCAGCAGCAGGGAAAGAAACAGTGTTTTGAAAAATGGTGTGGCTGGGTAGTACTTACATTTGATGGAAGAAGAAGAAGAAGAAAAAACCAAGGTAAAAAAAGTTATAATTAACAAGTATGCCCTGTGATGTTTTAGAACGACATATCTAATATCATTCTCAGAGGGGGAAATAACATGAAACAGATCAGTGTAGATCCAGCCCGTGGAGTCTGAAACTAGACAATCGAATACAATTATATTTTAGGCTCTTTGGGGTCAGGTCAAGACTTTTTTCCCATTGGTCGATGGCACAATGATCTGGACCGAGCAATTCTCGGCATCCCATTTGGCACGATAAATAATAAGATCTTCTAAAATTAAGTTCATCGTTTTAATAGCATTTTACAGACCTCATCTTGCATATTAGATCTTAGCCAGGTATTAGGTAATTTAGCAAATAAATCCTCTTCAAAGTGACCCATCATTCTCTCATATATATATATATATATATATATATATATATATATATATATATTCTCCATCCATTCTTTGGAAGGATGTAAAGCATAAAAAGCAAGCTTTGTAGTTTTATATCTGTCAGGTTGTCACATAAATATCTCAGTAACTACTGATCTTATCACCATAAAACTTCCATTTATACAGTTAGGCAAGTTGTATCGGTCAGTTTCACACACACGAGAGAGAAAAAAGAGAGAAGAGAGGGAAAAGTTAAGCACATGCAATATTAAACTCTATCCTATGCCAGCTCCATTAGCTCACAACTTGAAATTCTCTGTGCTCTCTGCTCAGGAAGAAATGAGTGGGGAGGGTTATGGGAAGAAGACATGATATAAATTTAGAGGGGATTCAGACAACAGAAATCTCATGTCATGGGTAAGAGAGGCAGAAATACCGTATTTTTTGCTCTATAAGACTCACTTTTTCCCTCCTAAAAAGTAAGGGGAAATGTGTGTGCGTCTTATGGAGCGAATGCAGGCTGCACAACTATCCTAGAAGCCAGAACAGCAAGAGGGATTGCTGCTTTCACTGTGCAGTGATCCCTCTTGCTGTTCTGGCTTCTGAGATTCAGCATATTTTTTTTTCTTGTTTTCCTCCTCCAAAAACTAGGTGCATCTTGTGGTCTGGTGCATCTTATAGAGCGAAAAATACGGTAATTAAAATAATTTAAATTTGTTGTAGTTGTTTTGGTTTTTTTTAAAAAAACACTTCAACCATGCTTCTATACTTATTTGAATCTAGGAACTGCACCAAGGTATTTAGAAACTGCTCCCTGATTTTTGGGTGATAATGTTGACTTCTAAATTGGTACTTCATCACCTGAGCTCACTGTGATTGAGACATATGATTCAGTTACCTATATTTGTTTGAAATGTTTTATTACTTTTATTTTATTTTGTACATCATTTGGAAAGGTTTTTAAATGATGTGGCTTGTAAATTTTCTAAATAAATGAATAAGATAAATATTGGAAGAAATGAAAATATTGCAAGAAATGTGAACACAGGACACTGTGTGATATAAGCCATGGATCCATCTAACTCAGTTTTGTCTACACTGGTTGGCAGGCTCTCTCCCAGCCCTACTGGAGGTGCCAGAAATTGAACCTGGGACGTTTTGCATGCAAAGCATGCCTGAATGATTGTTAAGATTGCATGCCAGCGAATGTGCATATAAATGCAGCAGATCAGACACCTAAAAACACAGTGCATATATTTCTCGTAGGTGCATTGTCCTAAAAAAGAAAAAAAAAAAGGTTGAGATCTGTTTCAAAATATGACTCCTCCTCCTTCCTCTTCTTCCCAGTGTATAGATTTGACATCCCGCATCCTTTGCTGTGAGAGATGCAGAAGGTGAGTTGTCTTTCAAATTATTATCTGTAGAAATCATACAAGGTTGCAATTTTCTCCCTGGCAATGCTGATAGCACAAAATTCCGCCTTCTATTCTGTTGTTAGTGCTGCAAAAAACACACAAAAACAGCAACAAAGAACTTGCAGAAAATGTTATATTAACGATTATGGAGTTTGAATCTGGATGAGTTTTTAAGGATGTTGCAATATGTTGTATGTTGAGTTGTTTTCATCATAAAGGTATCTGTGGTGTTATTGGTGTTATTTTTTGTTTTTTTTAAGAATGCTGTAAATACATTTCAAACTTTAAATTTCCTTTGCTCTTGGAATTAATAGGGTGAAGCCTTTAAGGAAGCTTATTTGTGGAATGAATGAATGAAACTAACATATATTTGCACAAGTCAGAGACCTCACATTTCAAAGAGAAGTCATCCATTTCATCCATTTTCTATTGCTCAAATTTTATAGGCACAATCGGTGGTGTTGTAGTGCAGGCAGGAGCTTATCCAATAAACACACAAGACGTAACCGGCTGTACATTTGAAAAAAATAATATATACTATTCGTTGTACTAAATTGTAGATTTCAACAGAAGTAACTCATAAAGTTCAACAAAAAAGTAGAAGACCCAGTGGATCAGTTCATTCTCTAATCAGTTTATGCATAAGGTCCATATACGTGAAAGTGTCTATTCCACCTGTCTGTTCATAAAGTCCAACAATACATAGCTACTACTATGCTATAAGATCCACTGTCCTGTGAGTTTGTACTACTGATGAAGCCCAAGACGGCGAAACAAGACTAATATTCCAGAAATCCTTGTCTTAGACTCTGTGAAAGGATTCTGTGGAACTGCAACAACCTTTCATGTGTATTGTTGGACTTTATGAACAGAGAGGTGGAATAGACACTTTCACATATATGGACCTTATGCATAAACTGATTAGAGAATGAACTGATCCACTGGGTCTTCTACTTTATGAGTTATGCCTGTTGAAATCTACAATTCAATACAATGAATAGCATATATTATTTTTTTCAAACGTACAGCCGGTTACGTCTTATGTGTTTATTAAATACGTTTCACGTAACCAGAGGTTTGTTGTTGTTTTGGGCAGGAGCTTATTGTCACAAGCCCTCACACCTGCAATACAAGAGTGGAAAAAGAAGAAGAAGAGAAGAAGAGTTTGGATTTGATATCCTGCTTTATCACTACCCAAAGGGGTCTCAAAGCGGCTAATATTCTCCTTTCCCTTCCAACCCCACAACAAACACTCTGTGAGGTGAGTGAGGCTGAGAGACTTCAGAGAAGTGTGACTAGCCCAAGGTCACCCAGCAGCTGCATGTGGAGGACCAGGGAAGCGAACCCAGTTCACCAGATTACAAGTCCACCACTCTTAACCACTATACCACACTGGCTCTTAGACAACCTTGGAAGGTGGTGGACTTTCCTTCACTGCAGATTTTTAAACAGAGGGTGGAATTTTTTAGTTGTGATTCCTGCATTACAGGGAGTTGGCTAGATGACCCTTGAGGTCCCTTCCAGCTCTACAATTCTATGACTGTATGATCTAAGAGCCCTGCCCCTCTCCAGTTAGGCAATTTGGTGTGCTTTCAAACACCTCTCACCATTAAGAATTTTCATCCACTATCCACCAGATACCTACTGTCTTGCAATGCAAGCCCATTAGATCCTGCTGTCTGGGGGAATGGAGAACAAGAGTTCGCTGCCATCTTGAAGTAAAGTGTTTTAATAATTGCCCCTTAAAATGTATTTAAGGCTGTAGTGCTAATTCTTCTATAAACAGCCTCGTTACCCGTATAGATACATTTCTGCAGTCATTACTCAGAAAGTGCGCAAGGAACTTCACTCAGCCCTCCTTCAATTTAGCTTTAAAAGATGAATGTTTCTGGGATTTACGAGCAGGAGAAACAGGGGGATAGAACCCAAACTGTTAAACAATGTTAATGACTCCAGCAATATATTATTGAGATTTTTTCTCTCTCCCCCTGTCATAAATTATAGGGTGAAAACATTCTGTTTAAGATTAAATGCCCCCAAAAGTTACAGATGTCCAAATAAGTATACAGAAATAAAGACATTTTGTCCTAACGTTCAGATTAAAATATTGCTGTGGCTCTCAGTAGGAGGAAATTTATTTCTCATTTTGAATAATTTAATGGAAGAAGTATGTTGAAATTTAGAGATGGAAGAGACATTGTTTCTTTTTAAGTCGCTGATTGAGAGAAATGGAAAGTCTACTCTCTCGATCATCCATAGATGTTTCACAAAGGTACCATTCTTGGGGAAGGAAGAAAGGTGGCATTGGGAATCTTCTATTCAGTCCATGAGGAACTTCTTGCCCTCCTGGGGTTGATGGACTACAGCTCCCATCATCCCTGACCATTGCCCATATTGGCTGGGGCTGATGGGAGTTGCAGGCCAACAACATCTGGAAGGTCACAGGATCCCCACCCTTGCAGTAGTTCTTGAAACTGCCTCAGAGATAGTCCCAGATTATTGTTGCCATATCGCAGAGGGCAGCAGATGCTAAAAGCAAACCCATGGAATTTGTGGCAGAGCCGAGGTTTGAACCACTGGCTTTCTGGTTCACTGTTTCATATCAAGGGGTGGATAACTTTTTCTCAGCCTGAGGACTACATTCCTATATAGGCAATCTTCTGGGAGGTAGGGAAGGTATACAGTGGTGGGTGGGGTCAGAGTAAGGAATTAAAATGGACCTTAAGGTCCATGAATAACCAGAGGTCCTGGGGCCCAAGGAAGTCAGACTATCCTCCACCGCGGCCAGGGCCTTTTCAGTGATGGCTCTGACCTGGTGCAATGCTCTGTCCCTTGAGACTAGGGCCCTACAGCATTTAACCTCCTTTCACTGGGCCTGTAAGACAGAGCTATTCCGCCTGGCCTTTTAATTTGAATTCAGCCTGATCTTTTATTTCCCTTCTCTTCCCTCCCCCTCCCCTTTTATGAAGATCACCTGGTCTGAGACCCCACAGCTAATTTTCCCCTGGCCTCCTCACTGGCCCAAGTAGGACCAATTCAGCCAGCTACCCCTGGGGATTATCTAATGCTTATTTCCCCCAAATTGATGTTTTATTTTTTATTTTTGTTGTTATTCATGTTTTTAAACTGTATTTTATGCTGCTTTTATAATTAAGTGTTTTAAATTTGTTGTTAGCCGCCCTGAGCCTGGCTTTTGAACCGGGAAGGGCGGGGTATAAATAAAAATATATATATTATTATTAAAATGCTACACACAGAGATACACTTAGCTGTGATTCTTGCACTGCAGGCAGTTGTACCAGATGATCCTTTGGGGAAGCTTCCAAATCTGCAATTCAGTTATCCTATGAGTCTATGATTCTGTCCTCCCATTGGGACAAGCGAGAAACATCATCAACACTCAAGGACCACATTCCAGCCAGGCAAAAACACTCAATGAACATGGAGTGAGGGGTGTGTCTGTTGAGGGGCTGTGACCTTGGGAGAGTCCTGAGGAGCAGATGCAGAGACCTGGTGGGCTGCATTGGCCTGGAGATTCCACACAACTGTTCTTTCTCTTGTTCGTGTAGTCTCCAGGTCTCACAATCTCTACCGGCTGTTGCAGCTCTTTGACTTTGGCTTTTTCAACTCACTGGTTCATCCATCACCTGGAGAGAAAAAAATATCTCCCTCCTCTCAAACTCTTATCACACAGATGGCCAAGGCTATTGAGGCTGCGCGTGTGTGTCTGCATGTGTGTGTATATCTATATATCTATATGTATGATATTGCTCCTACCCCATCACCACCAGAAAGGTGAAGTGTCAGTGACAGAGTCAGCTTTCCAGTGTTAATTGTCAGGTTGATGTCGGGCCATAAACATCTTGTCATTTGGGGGTCTCTGACATAAACGTAATGCAGTAGCAAATGTATTTGCTTGCTTACACTTAGGATGTGAAGGTGCTGGGCTTAACTCACACCGCAGAGTACTCAGTCATTTTTACGGCACAAAGTAAACATGGGAGCACTTTGTAATAAATCTGGTATTTAAGGAATTGTGAGCACTCTTGGCTAATGTTTCCAAAGAGCCACAGAACAGGACCTCTTTCTTCTTGGCAAAATTTTGGCCTGGTCCAATGGGATGTTTTTCTCTATTTTATTTATGAAACAATCTCTCATTTAACCTCCTGCAAGAGGCATTTCAGGTCATTAACACCTAAATAAGTCAAGACAACAAAGCCAGCAGCTCTTGGGAGTGGGGGGAGGGATGTCGCAAAGTCTTTGTTTTAAGCACGGCAAATGCACAGTTGTATTCCCTTTGGAGGAGGAAGATAGGTGAGAGTCCAGTACAAGAAGCCTTGGGGTCAACAAGGTGAAGGTGGTGGCAAAGATGTCAGGGCTGGCCAAATTCACTGCAAATCCTAATCCAGTGATCCTTATCCCTAGTCTTTAAGGCATTAGCTTGGCATCTTGGAACATTGTTTGTTGTCTTAATTTTCTCTGTACTATGTCTTTAGAAATTAAAAAAAAAAAATCAAACAAAATTATCTGAAACCATGACATCTTGAAACTTCATTGTTTTCTTCAAATGAAAACTAGTGATTTTATTTTTTTAAAAGCACATGCATATTTCAAACAAACAAAAACCTTCAAAGTGAGGGAGATGCCTTGTGTTGTTCTCTATTTTACAGCATTCTCACTGATTTGACTGATTCTTTCTTATTAATTCCAGGAATAACCCATTGCCAACTTTTGTAAAAGTTTTATTATATGTTGATTTTTCTATCTTGAGTAGCCAACAAAAAGGAATGTGTGTTTTTTTAAAAAAAGAAAGAGAAAATACACTAAATTCTCAATGTAATGCCTATTTAGTACAGATACTTAAATAGGTTACTTGAATTACTACCCCTTTGAGTTAAAACAAGCATTGAGACCATAAATCACGATGAAAGCATTAATTGCATAAATATCTGATTTGCTGATTTTTCATGTGCACTATCTAGGAGCATGTGGGTTAGAGAGGAGAATGCAAAACTTTTTAAATGCCTGGTTGTGGTTCCGTTGATCAAGTATATATTTTAAGTACTATTGCTCAAATTGGATGAAATGCATGAGAGGGAGGGAGGGAGATTGAAATCCCTATGTGATACCCTGATCCTAAAAATGCATATAGATAAAGTGGGATAATATAGATATGGTGCTGGAGGAGACTTTTGAGAGTCCCATGGACTGCGAGAAGATCAAACATATCCATTCTTAAGGAAATCAGCCCTGAATGCTCACTGGAAGGACAGATCCTGAAGCTGAGGCTCCAATACATTGGCCACCTCATGAGAAGAGAAGACTCCCTGGAAAACCCTGATGTTGGGAAAGATTGAGGGCACAAGGAGAAGGGGACAACAGAGGATGAGATGGTTGGACAGTGTTCTCGAAACCACTAATGTGAGTTTGACCAAACTGCAGGAAGCAGTGGAAGACAGGAGTGCCTGGCGTGCTCTGGTCCATGGGGTCATGAAGAGTCGGACATGACTAAACAACAACAACAAAGTGGGATGCTAATTTCCTGGCCCTGTCTGCCTAAAACAGTGGCCTCATTTTCCCTAATAGGTGAGGCAGTCGTATTTCTTGAAGGCTTGCGGGCAAAATCTCATGGTCATTTGCCTGGGAATCATCCCACTGCTGCTGTTCAGATTGGGTCTCTAGCTTCCCACCACACAACAACCTCAAAAGGTAGACCATCCCTTAAGAATGGTTAACTGAAAACCCACCAGATCTCTAGTTCAAACGCAGAAGACATCTGTCCATTGAGCTTAACTTTGTTCTCGTCTCCCAAGTGGTCTTTATTCCAAACAATTTTCCACACTCATTAAGCAGTATTAAAGTATTACAGCTCATGCTTCTCCTGTAGGAAAAAAGACTGTTTTCCTTATTCGTATCAGCACTTTTCTTCCACTTTAAAAAGGTTGTTGAGCAGTTTGTGCCCTGGGAGTTGGCAGCTTTTGTTTGAATATTCTTAACAACTAAAAGTTCTGTTTATTCAATATTCCAGATGCAAATACTTAGAAGGGAAGTTAGTTTTTATCCCCATGAGGATTTGCACTTGGAGCCTTCGACATCCATCCTTTGAGAGGGAAGAGATGACCTATAATGAAGTGGTTCATGGTACAATTAAAATGATGTAGTAAAACAGTAACATGATATGCTGAATTGGAACAACTGAAGCTGATTAAGGAGGACATCAAAATTAAATGCTTGATGGAACTGACATAACAAATACAAGATGGCCACTCTGCAATGGAGCCAGGATGCGCTGTCAATGCGATGATGTTCTCCAGGCAAATTCATTGATAGATGCAACATTTTAATAGCCTTTCTATAATTTCTTGCAGCTCTCTGCTTTTAATTCTTTCTCCCCCCTCCCTCTTCATAGTTAATATACTTGTGTATAATTTAAAGAGAACACTGTTCTGTTTCATCATAAAAAGATTTGTCTGTTACTTTTGCTGTGTAAATCAAATGGACAGGGCAACACACTTCGACTTGTTTTGTAAGGCGTTTGTTGACAACAACAGCGGAAGAGATCACAGGGACCGCCAACAAGTGTGGACATCAATTATTTTTTAATTGTATAGGAGTACAGTACACTAATTAAAACTAGTATATCTTGCAATGCCAAAGGCAAAATTAATTATTAATTTTTATTAATATTCAGAAGTAGCACAAGGAATACATTAAAAAAGATTTTGTGGTTGGGGGTGAGATCTTGTTTAGCTTAAGGTTTTTGTAAAAGCAGGGAAAGGGGGGACGTTGGCTAAATTTGAATAGTTAAACATGTTGCTGCAAAGATTAGTTATACCCAGAAAATGGGTTGTTGTTTTTTAAGGTTCTTCAGTTTGGAAAGCAATCATTATTTGGAAATCCCAAGACTTGGAAACAACTATTTGACTTGAGAAGTCTAAATTGCCATACCATCTTTCTATTGTTTCTGAGGGTTCAGGGGTGAAATGTTCTAAAAGGTTCTCCCGAACAACCCCATTTATTTCAACAAAGATTGTACATGGGGTGTGTTTCTGCGATCATTAAACAACATGCAGGGTGGGGAGTCTCCAAAATGATACAGTTCCTCATCTGCCGATTTGATTGAGTGAGTTTCCCAATTCATCTGGAATTCAGATTGTTTAGTTTTTGGAAGTCAACATCAGCAGTTGAGATTGTAATGTACACCTCTCCTGTTGGAGACCTTAAAGCAAAAGAATATCTGGAGGTGCTGATCCCCAAAGTGCAAACTTTATATCCATTAGTTCAGGGATGCCGAACCTGTGACCCTCCAGACATTGCTGGACTACAAGTCCCATCACCCTTGATCATCGCCGTGCTCAATGGGCTGATGGGAGTTGGAGACCAACATAATCTGGAAGACCACCCTTGCAGTCACGCTTGCAACACTCAAGGTTATTGCCACCATATTTCAGAAGGCAACTGATGCTGAAAATAAACACAGCAAATCCATGTCACAGTTGAGATTTGAAACAGCGGTTTCCTGGTTCACAGATCAGCCACTGTTCTTCACTGATAGCTTTCCCCTGATATATCATTTCTTCCCAGATACAATTTTCCCGGCTCACCTGTCCATTTATTTCAGTTTACCTTTCACTAGTACCACTGCCGTTCCAAGACTGAACTCAAAGCAAGGCTATGAAAGATGGTCTAAGAGTCATCCTGAAATATCTGTCACATGGAAGATGGAGCAAGTTTGTTTTCTGCTGCTCCAGGGGGTGGGACCTGAACCAATGAATTCAAATGATGAGAAAGGAGATTCTGACTAAAATTAGGAAGATATTCCTGATGGAAGGTGGTGGACTCTGCTTCACTGGAAGTGTTTAAAGTTAGGTTCGATGACCATCCGTCAGGGATTTTTGAGCTGTGATTCCTGCTTTGCAGAAGGTTGGGCTAGATGGCCCTTTGGGTCCTGTCGGACTAAAAATATGATTCTATAATCCGAGCACCTGGTGGCCGTTGAACAATGAAGCAGGATGAGAATATTTTTTCCCCATGGCTGGCAGGGCCCAGGGTAGCAAATTGGCACATACACACAGCCCCCACTTGGTTGAGGCATCCATGAGAGTGCCTGGGCTGCTGCCATGGTTTGTTGCAGCAACTAGAAAGGGGGAAGGAGGAAGGGGAGTGTATGTGTGGTAGGAAGAGCACATTTATTTCCTTCTCATATACTTCTTGTAGCCCAACTGATAGGCTATTGTTGAAATAATATAATGATGGTGTAGCTGAAAATTTGGTCTGATCTACGAAGTATTTGGTCTGATCTACGAAGTATTTAATATTAACCTAGGGATGAGGGAGAACCTAGATTTGGTCCACAATTAAGGGTGAACTGACCTACTTCTCGCTTACCGAAAAATTATGCAAACCAAAACACCTTTGGAATCCACCCTTCTCCACATTTTTGCTGTGCAGTTCTCCAGCCAAGATGCATATATTAGTGAAAAGAGCATATAAAAATATACATTCGACTCAGGGACATTGTTTTGCAAAAGACTGAGCACCTTAGTCAAAACTGCATGCAAACATTTGTATTATTAAGAGAAATTTGCACTAAGACACTGATGAACTTCCATGGTGACGTTTATTTATTTATTTTTTAATGCAAACAGAAATGGAAATATGGAGAGCTGAACTCAAGACTACAAAACTGAGAAAGAGGGAGAATCTGAAATCGAAAGATTCTCTGACTCCAATGGAAATTTGGCAGGGGGAGGGCTGTCTTCACTCATCGTTCCGTTCCAATAAAAGCCACTGATAGTTTGCTCGTCTGAAAGCTGCTTCAGTTATAAGTAACTGAAAACGATTCTCCCAGGTAACTCTGTGTGTGATGAAAACTCATTGAAATTTCCTTCCTTGGATAGAGAAACAGCTTGAATTTGATGGGTATTCTTGCTGCATCCGAAGGTGTGAAGACAAGGCTTGAACTGTGCATATGCCGTACAAGACAGTTTTTGCGATTGCTTCTGGTGACTCTCTGGCACTGTTGCTATGCTGTGGATCACCTTTGCACCCTTACGATGGTTTGAGAAAACAGAAAGCTTTAGTTCCATTGATGGAGTGCCTAGCTTGCAAATGGGGGCAACATGCTGTAAGCGCAAGAGAAACACACTGACTTCATGGTGCTCTTGGTACATGAATTTACTGAAATCCGTCATTGTCAGAGCTGCCAATCTTGTAGGCTGTGCTCTTTTGCAGTCATATTTTGAGTGGCAGCTGAATTCTACACCCAAAAGTAGCATATGGGATCCTTCAGATTCGGCCTCATAAATGCAGTCGGCATGGCTGTTGGTCACTTGGCTGAACCACGGGATTCAGGATTTCCCCTCGTCACCTCCCTGCTTGCAGGAAGCTAAGAGATCGGGAGCGGGGGAGGGCGTTCTCTGCAACAGATTAAATTCCTATGCGCAGGGAAATTTTGTGTAGTTGTTATTTTAATGCGGTGAAACTTGGTCTTGGCGTTCCCCCATTCTGAAGATGTGCAGTTCCAGGAGGGCTATTCCATATGGATGGGGATGGGCTGGAATCCTATGGAGGCACCACAGCCTCCCACAGAGCAGCAATGGTTTTGGAGAAGACTTATGTATGGCTTCCTGGAGAGCACCAGACCCAATCTAGTAATAAAGGGTAGGTATGTTTTGCCCCTTCCTCAGAGGTCTGGAGTTTCCTTATATTAGACTCATGCCTTGCCATTGGAAATAAAAAAAAGAAGAAGGAAAAGATCAAAAAAATCACCTCTGGGATCACAGTTCTTCAGAGGCAAGAGAGTACTAGCCCAGCCTCTTCCCTCCGAAAGTCACCGGTGCAACTGTTCTGAGATCCTTGGGCAGGCTTCCTCAAACTTGGTCCTCCAGATGTTTTTGGCCTACAACTCCCATGATCCCTAACTAGCAGGACCAGTGGTCAGGGATGATGGGAGTTGTAGTCTCAAAACATCTGGAGGGCAGAGTTTGAGGAAGCCTGTCCTTGGGGGATGCCTTTCTCTCAGTCCCAGCACCGACACAGACATCTTGGTGGGGATGTGGGAAAGGGCCTTCTCAGTAGTAACACCCACCCTGTGAAACACCTTCCCATCAGATGTCAAGAAAACATTTGAAGGCAGCTCTGTATAGGAATGCTTTTAATGTTTGAAGTTTTACTGTGGTTTAAAAATTGTTGGAAGCCGCCCAGAGTGGCTTGGGCAACCCAATAAGATGGGGAGCATAGAAATAGTAACCTCCTCCTCCTCCTCCTCCTCCTCCTCCTCCTCCTCCTTCTTCTTGACTGGCTCCCTCCTTGCTGTCCTTCCACAGCCAGGTGAAGACTGTTTTGTTCCAACAGGCCTTTGGGAACTGACTGTTATGGGAAGGGTATTAATAGTGTGGGCAGATCTTGTTTGGCGAGGTATTCTGTAAGCTGGGTTCTAATATGGGGTGGGGGAGGGGGCCAGCTTTCTCCAAGTAGCTATCCACTGTGCTCCTTAGGGTTGAGAGATCTGGAGTAATCCCTGGGATGATGAACGGAGCACATGTGGAAGAGCCAGGGCATTTTTTTCAGAGGGAACTCAGTTCCGGCACCTCTTGGGTAGGTGCCGTTGCCATTCTATGAGAAAAAGGGAGGTGTTCTGGGTGAGTTCCAGCTCCTCTTTTTCAGATAGCACTGGGAAGAGCATATGAAATAAGGCAGTCTTTAAGGGACACAAGACCTTACAAAGATTACCCATGGTTCCTATGCTTTTCTACTGCATCTCCTGAGGTTCATACCCTATGAGAGGCAGCTAAATAGGGAACTAAGGAGTGGTGTAGCATCTAGTAGCACATTGGCCTTCAGGTGATGGTGACCAGCTGTCACTTGTGGTATGGAGTGATGATGGACATGGAAGGAAATGCCACAGAGCAATAGTTCTCAAACCAATGCTTTGGCTAAGAGATTGACCAACCAATTTCATCAGGCTAAGTCCCAGGAATCAGAGGATAAGCCACATTAGAATCTCTCCAAATTCTTCTCCAGCTTTGAAGTGCTACCTAGAGATAATTTGATGCTGAGAAAGAAAAACACAGCTTTCTAGGAGACCTTGGATGCAACATTTCAAAGTTGCCCCCTCCCTCAATGAAAACCAAAGAGAAGGGTTCTCTAATATGATTGCGAACAGAATGTGTGCAGTTGAGAGCTCTCTTCACATGAAGGACAAGGGGACAAAATCATTTGCCTCAAGTTTTGATGCATAACTCCCTAAATTGCACTTCACAAACACAGATCCTTTTGAGGTTTGCACTTCTCCAAGTTTTGCTGTGCATACTCCAACCCAGAAATGCATTCAGAAAAGATAGAGGATATATTTGGGGACATTGAGGAATTTTCCTGCAATCTGCATGTATTAGGCAAATGTGTGTACAAAAGGTTATATATTTGGAGAAGTGTGAATTAAAATATGTCTGGATTTTCAACCAGATGTTGAAAAAAATAAGTACAGGTTTGCAATGAAGCAAACTGAACTTAAGACTGGGAGAATGAGAAACTGAAAGAAAATGAAATTGATAGACCCACCCATCTCCACTGCTAATGGAGGTATCTATGTTAGGGTAAGGACTTCCCGCCACCCCACTTCCCACCACCCCACTTGCCATGACTCCACTCTAATCCATTACAGTGGTACCTCGGGTTACAACTCGGGTTACGCTTCAGGTTAAATACGCCTCAGGTTACAGACTCTGCTAACCCAGAAATAGTACCTCGGGTTAAGAACTTTGCTTCAGGATGAGAACAGAAATTGTGCTCCGGCGGCACGGCGGCAGCAGGAGACCCCATTAGCTAAAATGGTGCTTCAGGTTAAGAACAGTTTCAGGTTAAGAACGGACCTCCGGAACGAATTAAGTACTTAACCTGAGGTACCACTGTACATGGATTCCTAGTAGCCCTCTAATGTCTGAAAAGAACTTCTCCCTGTCATCCTTAGCAATCTGTTCCCTCAACAATATTCATTGTCAGTAATTGTCAGTGATAACAAAATAGTTTTAAGTATCTGATTAAAAAAACAACAACTCCAAAGTAAATCAGCATCTTGTGAAAAGTGTGGAACCATTCTTTTCCAACACATACATTTAAACAGACACTCTGTGTCACCAGGAGAGGCTGAGTAGCTTTTCAGGAACAAAATTGTGGCCATGGTGTTTGCAAATGCATGTACCATTAATGATGACATTTTATTTATTTTTTTGTATGGGGTGGGGGGCAGAAACACCCCACAACCTGTGCTTATTTTTCCATGAATGCTTCCGTAAGCAGATTGTACAGAAGATTGTTTTCTGAATCACTGTGAGAACTGAAGCTTTTGTTTTATTGTGCTAAGAATAAATAGTTAAGAACAAAGAATAATATGTTCAATCTTGGATTGTGTTCCTGCTTGTTTACAAAGACATTAATTGACCTGAAAGCCTTGCTTAACAGACCTTCTAGTTAAAAAAAAACTATTGTGTTTTTTAAAAGTTTTACTCTTGCGTAGAAGCTCAGGAATCTGTGCACGGCAAATCAGAAGGTGCCAAGTATTCTTTACATTTCACCCTGGAATACATCAAGAGATCAATTGGCCTGAATACGTAGCATTAAGATGAAAAGAATAACATAATAATACTTGTACTGTGCCAAACACAACAGTGTTGACAACCTCACAGCTTGGAATTAATCGAGGCACAAAAAATGGTTACGTTTGCTTTTTAAATTTCAGATGCAAACCAAAATAGAAATCCCCTTCATTTTATTTTATTTTAAAGACTTCATCCTAATATATTGGGCTTTTAAAAATCTTTATTTTGCCAAGTAGGTATAGTCAAAATGTGGGCCACTTTTTGTAGCCACTTTTTGGTCCTCATCCTGTGATTTCTTGGCTCCAAAGATTTGGAAGACACACTGCCACCATTTGGTCTGTTGGAAGTGGATAAAGAAAAGTTCTTCTCCCTCTTGCCTCTTGTGGACAGCCAATGAAGATTGGATGTTGGAAGATTCAAGGCAGAGAAAAGAGGACTTCTTCACAAAGCACTTATGCAGCTCAATCCCACAGGAGTTAGTGATGGCCACTAACTTGGATGGCTTCAAAAGGGGATTAGACAAATTCACGGAGGAGACAGCTCCTAGTCTAGCCATGATGGCTGTGCTCTGCACAGGTGGAGGCAGTGATGCACCTGAAAATGAATTTTTGGAAACCACAGGAGGGGAGAATGCTCTTGTGTTTGAATCTTGCTTATGGGTTTCTCACAGGCATCTGGCTGACCACTGGGGGGAACACGATGCTGGGCTAGATAGACCATTGGCCTGACCCAACTGGACTATATTATATTCTTATATATTATATTATTATATTCTTACTTTCTTAATGACAGGCAAAATGAATGGAGCTGCTAAGAAATTTCTAGGCATTGTTTAAGTAAACAATAGCTTGCATGGCCAGTGCGGATAATAGAAGAACATGAAAGAGGAAGGTTGATAAGGCATTAACTGAGGCATCATTTAGACTAGGGAGTTAAATGGAATCCTCTAGACCTGTAGCTTAATCCTGGAGAGAATGTGAAACTGTTTGGAGGCTGAGCCCCTACCTGCCTCTGGACTGTCTCGCCAAAGTGGTGCATGCTCTAGTTATCTCCTGCTTGGACTACTGCAATGCACTCTACGTGGGGCTACCTTTGAAGGTGACCTGGAAACTACAACTAATCCAGAATGTGGCAGCTAGACTGGTGACTGAGAGCAGCTGCCGAAACCACATAACACCGGTCCTGAAAGACCTACATTGGCTCCCAGTATGTTTCCAGGCACATTCAAAGTGTTAGTGCTGACCTTTAAAGCCCTAAATGGCCTCGGCCCAGTATACATGAAGGAGCGTCACCACCCCCATTGTTCTGCCCGGACACTGAGGTCCAGCGCCAAGGGCCTTCTGGCGGTTCCCTCACTGCAAGAAGCGAAGTTACAGGGAACCAGGCAGAGGGCCTTCTCAGTAGTAGTGCCTGCCCTGTGGAATGCCCTCCCACCAGATTTCAAAGAAATGAACAACTATCTGACGTTTAGAAGACATCTGAAGGCAGCCATGTTTAGAGAAGCTTTTAATATTTGATGAATTATTGTATTTTAATATTTTGCTGGAAGCTGCCCAGAGAGGCTGGGGAAACCCAGCCAGATGGGCGAAGTATAAATAATAAATTATTATTATTATTATTATTATTATTTGGAGGACTGCTGGATTTACTCATCCATGGATAATGGTAGGATAAGGGGCTGATGAGTAGCCTACAAGCAGGACTTGAATACAACAGCACTGTCTTCTCCACTTGTGATTCAGAGGCCTAGTGATTCCAGCAGTGGAGGTAGGACTGGCCCTCTGATGTTGCTTGACACCTTCTCTGTAGTAATTTGCAAACTAATTATATAAGCTGTGTTCATATACTTGAAACAGGTGGGAAAAGAAAATAGTATCCCCTCTGTGTTTTCAAGGTGCAATATGGCAGAGATGCTCATTTCACTGAATGCAAGGAGTGGCTAGTTGGCAACACTTCGAGCATCATTGGACTTCGACACCCATTAGCCTCAGCCAGCATGACCTGAGGTTCGGGGATGATGGGAGTTGTAGTCCAACAACATCTGGATGACCGCAGATTCCTGCCCCCTCCACCCTTTTTCCAAGGGGTGGTTGCTCTGCCAGAGCAAGGAAAGTGCATGTCTTTTTAAACGTTCAAAAATAGCTCTGCTGCCTTTCCAAATCAAGGCGCATTGTTTTTGCAAACTAATTCTTATTGTCACCAAGTTTATTCTTTCCTCCTCCGGCTGCTCTGCATCCCTTGTATCAATTTTAGACTAAAATCCGGCAAAAAAAGAAAAAAAGGTAATGACACTTAACTGCGCTATTTCAAAAGGTTTTTAAGTGGAAAAAGGTATTTAGTATTTTTAATAAGCATCTTCAATACTATTGAGTTGGTTTCTTTGTTCATATCACAAGATTAATTATGCTGTCAAGCACTTTCAAGGCCTGCTTAACAAAGATTCAGTGATATAATGGTTTCCCTTTGCTTGCCTTTTTTTTCTGCATAGCAATCACAATCAAAATTAGACAATTTAAAACCCTTTCACAAGCCGGAAGTTCTGAAGAGCCTTTTAATCAACAAAAGTAATTTTGCAAACAACTAGATACAGCGTTTTTCATATTAACTAACTTGTGTTTAAAAGGAGGGGGGAAAGCCTTGTATGTGCTGCATCCATGAATCTCTGAAAGCTGGTAATGGATGATGGTTCAGACCTGGGAGAGTGCAAACTAGGGAGTTGTGGAATCCCCCAATTCATTTCTTCCTGTATTTTCACCATGCCACAAAAAAGTGAAACTGCATATCTGAAGATGCTTATCATTAAAATTAGGTGTGCTATTTTTGAAAAAGGAAACAAAATTTCTGAATATCTGTTTTGTTTTGTTTGTTTTCATTTATAACCAAGCTTTTTCTCCAAGGAGTGCAAGGTGATGTACAAGGTTCTTCCCCTCATTTAATCCTCACGACTGAGAGGGCCCATGGTCACCCAATGAGCTTTATGGCCAAGTGGAGGGCCGGGGATTTGAACCCTGGTCTCCCAGTTCCTAGTCCAACACTCCTAACCACTACACCACACTGGCTCTCACACAATAGCTATTTATATGTCAGTCTGCATCCTTCTGCAGGCTCAACATTCCTGATATTGTAGATGGGGTTAGGAACAAAGGAAACTGCCTTATCCTGACTCAGATCTTTGGATCCATCATGCTTAGGATTGCCTACACTGACTGGCAGCAGCTCTCGGGGGTTTCAGGAAGAAAGTCTCTCCCAGCCCTACCTGGAAATACTCTTGGGGATTGAATCCATGACCTTCTGCAAGCCAAGAAGATGCTGAACCACTGGCCTGTGGTTTTGCTTATCATTTTGTTTCAGTTTGGTAGGTGGACATTTTCTTATGGGTCACCAGGCTGAGCTAATTTACATCCTTCCCAAACCCCTATTTTTGTGGCGTTTGCTCAATTGTGCATCATCTCGGTTGTGCAGGACCATTTTTCCAGCATCAGAAGTAACTGTTCAGAAATCCGTCCCTTCTGTGTTTGGGACACTAATCTAAACTTTCTGCTGTGCAAAAAGAAAACCAAAGGCGTTTGCTGCATCTCTGGTGAAAATGTTAGTGAGACAGGGCTGAGCCACGAGCCAAGGCTGTAATCCTAACCCCACTGAATTGGTCAGGCCTGCTTCTGAGTAGACATGGTTAGGACTGCGCTGCAAATGTGCTTTTTGCACAACTAAAATGTCCAACACTCTCTGAAGCCGATCATAAGCATTCAAATGCCAGTTTTGGGCCCTTAATATTCTATTCTGGTTTTGTCACAGTTAAAACACTTAGGCTGCTAATCCTAGGGTCCCTGAGGGGGTAGCTCGAGGGGTCATGAAAAGGCCCATAGCTCAGTGGAAAGGAAAGGCTCAGTGACAGAACATCTGCTTTGCACGCAGAAGGCACCAGATTCAATCCTACCAATCAGGTAGGGCTACACAAGGTCCCTGTCTGAAACCCTGGCGATCTACTGCCCATCAGTGTTGAGCGAGAGATGGACCAGTGATTTGACAACATACAAGGCACCTTCCAAAGTTTTGAAGATGTCATATATCAGTTTCTGTTTCCGACAGAACATTCCGGCATCCTGGGTTCCTGACCTACTTCATATTATCATCAAATCAACCAAATACAGATTATAGCCAAAAAAACCCAAAAAAATAGATTTCAGCATCCAAGCAAAGATAATTAAAACAGCATAATAAAACACATGCTGTACCATACCTTCCAACATTTCTCTGATGAAAATAAGGGTGTCCTATTCCACAACAACAACACTATTATTATTATTACTACTACTACTACTACTACTACTACTACTACTACAACCCTGCCCCCATCTGACTGGGTTAGGGTTAAGGATTTCCAAAAGTCTAATCTCAACATCTAAAGTCATGCAGAACAAGGAACTATGGAGACAGACTCAAGTGCAACAGCAACGATCATGCCCATCATGGTCACAAGGAACTGATGGTGGGTGGGAATATGAGTGTTCCAAACATCCCAAGAGAAGTCCAACTATTTGCATCCCGTTCTGCTTTCATTGCAATTAATGATGCTTCTGTTCCACTGCAGCTCAACTTCTGCTAAAACCCACATGGTTTGTCTTGCTATATGCTATGGCAAAAACTAACACAATCCACGATGTAACTCGTGATGTAATTAACTTCAATGCATTGCAAGGGAAAAGTAAAAAAATACAGAAAACAACGTCATAATTCGTGCAATGTTCACAGACTAAAGAAACTGACGGTGGCAAATACCACTTAACAAACTACAGTTCCCAAGATTCTTTTGGGAAAACAGTGACTGTTTAAAGTCGTAGGATGCAGATTTCGGTTTATAGTGCAGATGGGTTTGAATCTCAGGACTTTCAGCAGGCTCTAGCAGGTGACAAGAGGAACAATGTAGGCTTTCGTATAAGCAGAATTGTTATACGCCTCACTCTCTTCTATGGCCGAAGCTAACATAATTAATTATGAAATCATTGTATTACAAGGGGGGTGTAAAAAAAAATCACAGAAAATAACACAATAATTTATGGAATGTTTACGGACAAAAAAACAAACCAACCAATGATGGCATATACGACTTGCATTCAGTTGTGATTTCCATTTCTTTTTAAAGTTGTTGTTGTTGTTGTTGTTATTATTATTATTATTATTTCCTCATGTTCCAGATTTTCAAAGAGCAGTGACAACAGAAATGAAACCACCTTCCACTATTCTCCCCAGGAGATGAAAATAGAGGATACCTTGAGACTGGCAACCCCTAGATCAACATAAATTCAGTCACTTATCCAAATGAATAAACAAATTATAGTTTGAAATTACACTAGCCACTTCTTTCCTGTAACGTGAGTTGGTTTCTAGCCTGTCCTCTTTTGCTGTACACATAATACAAGCATATCTGTCTGTTGCAAATGTGTCCTTTCATTTCAAACCCCTGGCAAGCTTTAATTTATTAGTCTTTTTCTTTTCTTTCTGCCATACATTCCTATACCAGGTGACAACTGATGCTGCTTCCAGAAAGGAGGTGAACATGTAAATTGTGAAAACTTCCTCTCCAGTTTCCGACAGAATATTCCGGAATCCCTGATTCCAACGAAATGGGGGGCCTACCTCGAAGGAATGTTGTGAGTATACGGCAATTGGGAGCAATGAACTCTGCAACTGAAATCCATAGATAGGAAGTGAAATAAAAATTAAAAAAGGAAACATGTGCCAGCCTATGGCTTCGCATTTAATATTTTCTCCCCCCCCCCCATTATTAAAACAAACAAACCCCAAACTCTAGAATTCCAATATTGTTGCATGGTGCATGGCACGAGTGCAGATGTGCGTTTTCCTTCCTTCCTCCTCATCCCACTCCTCCTGGACCTGGGATCTCTGGAGAGGGATGACCACGCGATAGTGAGGAGCCACAGGATGCATGGAGTAGCAACTCCTGTCAGGCAAAATAACAGGGTCAGAAGGCACGGTTAATGAAGTTATAGCAGCTGGCGCAAAGAGCCAATCAGAAAAGGCAACACTCTGTAAATGAGGATATAATTAGCAGGAGGAGTGGTGGGAAATTAACACGCTTTAGCTGCATTCCTGGAGAGCCAGTAGTGAAGGGAATGTCTAGGTAGTGAGGAAGATTCTGGAAGATTAGAGGAAACATTGTGCAACAAAGGATACCTAATTAGCAAAAAAGAAAGAAAAGGGGGGGGGGAGCGAGTATGCCTTAATTAGAAGGAAATATCTGATTGAAAGACACCAAGTTGCCTGTTTTAATAGGGGGATGCAGTAATGAGCAGCGCTGCAGAGTCTCTGTGCCTTTCGAAGAACCAGGACAGCATCCGTAGAGCAATCTTCCTCAAGCAAGTTTCCCTCTGGTGTGTAATAAATACACGGCGGTGGCATTGCAGAGGCCTTGGAAACCCCAAAGTTGCAAAAGGACGTTGAGCGAAAGCTAAGCCATCAAAGCAGGAGCCCTCGAATTTACTCCACGTTAACTCCTTTTGAGGAAATGGCGTCCTACGGCATCCCTTAGGTCACCGCGAGAGATCTGCAAAGCATAACGATGGGAATGAAATGGGAGGGAGAAACTTGAATCCCAGGAACTGCAGAGCAGGGGAGAGGCTGCAGGCTCGAGATCATGACTTAGGACCATTTGCCTAGAAGCGTAATCTGATGCCCAGTTAATCATACATCATGTGGTGTTATTCCATAAATAAGGCTGTTCAGGATTGCGACCTAGATGTAGCTCTAACCGTAGTGGGAGCCAGGCTCCTGTTCTGAATATTTTATATCCCTCCCCTGCATGCATCTGATTCTTTACGCCAGATGTAAAATTTAAAAAGTTGCCAATGAATTTGGAGGATTTTGGTTGAGGCCTAAAGTGAAGAAAATATGGCGATTTAAAACAGAAATAAATAAAAGGGAGGGAGGGGACTATTTTCAACATTTCAGAACCCCACAAAAGCGACCCCGAGAATAAATTGTCTGGCATAATTTATGTGTGCTATTTACTGGTCAAGTGATTAAAACTGCAATGTTCTCCTATTTTATGACAATAAAGAAATCAGGACTCCAACTTACTGCAAATGCCTCACTTTTATGGACATCTAAATGATATTATATTTCCTTCTTTCTCCTCCCAAAACGGTGCTGGAATATTGATTGCCATTAATCTCTCTCTTTCTCTCTTTCTCTCTTTTGACTTCTTATATTTAATTGTCATAATTAGCAATCCACCTCATCTTCCCAGTCTTAAACAGCTCCTGTCAATTTTCAAGGATATTTATAGATTAATTTTAATATGTAATTTAATTTATTACTGCATACCTTTTAGGTTGTCTGTAACATTAAAATACTTATGGTACAGAATATTTTAATTAAAACTATTCATCAAAAGGGGTCCAGGTAGCCTGTGTCGGCTTGTTTTCAGTAGGGGGTGCTGGGAATGAAGGCAAGCAAAATAATGGGTCAATTAAAAAACAACAACACCACACACACACTTACACACACTCACTCTCTCCCTCTCTCCAAAAGATAGTTCTTCCTACAACAACCTGAATTTTAGATTTAAATAAAACATAAAAGCATTTTCCATTTGGACAACAGGAATCATGAATTTAGCTGTTTACTTACAGGCTTCATTGCTTGTAGTATCGGAAAAGAAACAGCAGAAAAGAGCAGTATGGTTTTGCGAATAATTTCACCCAGGAAACTGCACTGATTTTTAGGTGTCTCTCTTTTTTTAACAGAAACACTAATTGTACAAGAGGCAAACATGAGAAAAGAATTTTTTTTAACTATTAATGAGTGTGTGTGTGTTTAAGTGACTTTTCATACCAATATTGAGACCAAAATGCCTCTTATCTTATTTCCAAAGCAAGCCCTACGAGTCAGACTGCAGCCTCCGACTGTGTATTCAGATCTGCCAACCTAGTTCTTACACTAGAAATATCAATGGAGTTCAGTACTTCTGTATGTAATTGCAGCTTCTCTTGGATTCTTTCTTTCAACTGAGGACTGAGGTCATGTGAAAAGTTCTGCTTAGCTCAAAGGCTCAGGTAGGTAAATGCATTTTTAAAAAACAGCGTGAGCCATATCCTGTCTCCTTTCCCAGCCCCAACACACAGAGCCCTCCCCCCGCAAAAAAAAGAGTATCAGCTGACAACTTAATTCTTCAGCTTGTATGCAAATATTCTGACAATAATTTGCCACTGCTTCTGAATATAAGTTCAGGAATGCTTCATTATACCATTATTATTTTCTCCCTCTCCCTTCTTTTTCTTCTTCCTTTAATTCTCTATTTCTGTCACAAAACAGATGGCTTAACCTTAATTCATGCAGAAATGGTAGAAAGTGTTTGCTGGGGTTCTATTCAATTAGCATGAAGATTATTGCAACACGGTACAATATTACAATAATTATTTATGTTAATCTGCAGATTAGAGGGGACGATAGCACTAGGCGTACAATAAATTTCTTTTCTTTTCTTTTTGCACTGAGTAACCTATTGAATTGCTCGTGCATTCACAGAAAGGTCAAGTCCACCTAAATATTCTGTCTAGTTAAGAAAGTAGATGTGGCGAATGGGAAGGGAAAAGGCAGTTCCTAGCCAATGCCACTTGCATTTTGGAAGGTTAGCATGAAATGCATTTGGATAAGCAGGGGTGGGTGGGGAGATGAGGTTTATTATCCCAGCGAACGCCGGGGTCAGAAATTGGCCTGATTTTCTTCCCTGTCTTCTTAATGTCACCTCCCCACCGAATGCTAAATTAATCACTCCGATTTATATGGAGGTGAGCGCAGCAGAAAGTCTTCATCGAAGGAGGCAAAGCAGGGTTATGTTTCGACAAAAATGCAAGGTAATCCTTTCTCGGCTGCTGTTTCTGACTTCTGGGTTTTGCTAACAGCCTTGTGATTATACAGCTTGCCTTTGCCAAAGATCTGTCTCTCCTGATCTTTAAAAAAAGGGACTTAAGAAAGAATTGTGAACTTTTCCACTACGATCTGGAAATAATAATAAAAAAACTATCACACACAGATAATAACAGTGCTGCTATTATTGGCTAACTGAGGGTGCTCTTGGTTGGGTATTGTCAATGGCACAAAGCTTCGAAGCAGGGGAGGTTTCTGCCAAAGCCTTCACTGTTTATGTGAAACTTGTAAGCAGAGAGCGAAATAGGTTGCATGCTAGTTAATGAAGAGTTTTGTGGGCTTTCCCCCAACCCTTCAGTTCCTTTTCCTCCCCTCTCTCTTAAGGCTTTACTCCTAGAAATAGCACATGCATAGCCAAAGACTTAGAAGACACTGCCAAAGGAATCACCGTTTCAAACAGAGGAGGCTGGCTGCGCTTACCTGTTTCAAGTTTGCCTCTTCTTTTTAAAAAAACAACAACAGAAGAAAGTTGGCATAACACAGTAACAGAGGTGTGGGGTGGCATTCGACTGAGTAGACCCATTAAAATTGATAGGCCTCTGTTAGTCATGTCTATTAACTTCAATGGGTCTACTATGAGTAGCTCTTGAATATCTTTCCCAGAATACGCTAAGCATGCTACAGAAAGAATTAGAATCTTAAGGAGGCAGACGGGACTCAACCATGTCAGTGTTCAAGTGGAAATCACCCTTGCAAATGTCCCCCTATTTTGATCCTTCAAACAGAAAATTAGCACAACAGCAGATTGAAGCAGAGCTACAAGCTTTTTTCTTTTTTTTTAAGGCTACGTTTTATCATCACCACCATCATCAACAATCTTCATTATCAACAGCAGCAACAACCTTCAGCATCATCAGGGGAATTTTCGATATGCAGCAATTAAAAACAAAACAAGGAACCCACATTCTCACGCTGAAATATAGCCACCTCTGCCACCTCAAGAGTCCCCTTAAGATGGCCACATGTTATATTTCACCAAGGTCAGTCTTTGAATTGAAAGCGTCCTCAATTTGGGGGGCTGCTTGGTCTAAGAGTAATTTAAAGTTCAAGGGTTGTATCTGACACTCATCGTACTGAGAGCACACCTATCAAAATGATGGTGATGATTTTATTTATTTATGTTCCACATTTTTTCCTAACATGGTCTCAAGATGGCTTATGGATACCTTTACCTTTTACCTACGGATAAAATAGAAACAATAAAAAACATTGGGAGGCGGGGGAGAACAAGCAGTAAAAATGATTCAGCATTAATAGAATTACAACATTTTAAGATCTATTAAAAGTTACAAATAATTGCAATAATGAAATCACAGCACCAGACCTTTCCTTTAAAGCAGTCAGTTCCCAAAAAGCCTGTTGGAATAAGAAAGTCTTCACTTCTCGGTGGGAGGACAATAAGGAGGGAGCCAGACTTGACTTCTCCAGGCAGGGAGTTCTGAGAAGGCCCTCTCCCATGTCCCCACGTGGGACAAAGAGAAGGGTCTTCCAGTAACATCTAGGCTTGGCTAACTTCAGCCCATTATTTGGTCTACTGTGAGCAGGAACTAGTTGGATAAGAAGGGAGAGCAGAGGCTGCCTTGGACTACAGCAGGCTTCCTCAACCTCGGCCCTCCATATGTTTTTAATCTACAACTCCCATGATCCCTAGCTAGCAGGACCAGCGGGCCAGGGATGATGGGAATTGTAGTTTCAAAACATCTGGAGGGCCGAGTCTGAGGAAGCCTGGACTACAGAAACAGGAATGCCAAGCACTTAGTTTGGTCTTATACAGGCCTGACCTATAGCCAACCACCAGCAGCCCTCAGAAGAAAAAAGTAAAATAAAAGGCAAATATTAGAAGCTCAGCAGTCCATTCACAGAACTAGAGAACAGGTCACTGTCTTCTCCTTGGCTGTGGTGGAAATGATCCCTTTCTGCCTGTCTTAAAAGGAATCTCAATCTTTTCCCAGGATTTCACGGAGGCCAGTCTCACGCCTCAGGCGGTATCAGCATGAAGAATTTTGGTCTTCAGATCAAGAACAAAAAATTATAGCTCCCTTCCAGGCACAGCTATATGATGAAAGCCAACCAGATCCGATTAATTCAAAGGTGAATTCTCAACAGCAATATTCTCACGGCGTCTTCAATATTTCTCTATGATAAAGGTAGGAAAATGCACAAGCTTCCATTCCCAATGCTGAAGAGGTGAGACTGTTCCTCCTTTCCTATTTAACTGGAAACATGAGACACAGAGGGTTTGCAAAGGAGGAAGTTTCACGAGAAAGTTGCAATGTTCAGAACACAGAAAGACAGGAAGTTGCATGACACTTCATCAGACCACAGGTCCACCTAGGTCAGTATTGTTTGCAATGGTGATTCCCAAAGTGGGCAAAGTCTTGCAGGGGTACTGGGATTACCTGGGGGCACTAAAAGGTAAGGGGGCAGCAGGAGGGGGGACTGGAGGTCTAAATTACTATTACCTGTAGAGCCTGAAAAACTGGCGTCACTGGATCAAGTTCATCAACTTTGTTGAATTGATTAAACTGAATATTGTTGACTGGATTTTGAATAAATGTGCGATGAATTTTTCCTACAGTGATACCTCGGGTGAAGAACTTAATTCGTTCTGGAGGTTTGTTCTTAACCTGTAACTGTTCTTAACCTGAAGCACCACTTTAGCTAATGGGGCCTCCTGCTGCTGCTGCCGCCGCGCCACCGGAGCACAATTTCTGTTCTCATCCTGAAGCAAAGTTCTTAACCCGAGGTACTATTTCTGGGTTAGTGGAGTCTGTAACCTGAAGCGTATGTAACCTGAAGCATATGTAACCCGAGGTACCACTGTACGCTGAATTTTATTGTGTTATCTTCCTTTGTGGTACGCGCAAACCACTATTCTGAATACTGCTTTTTATAGGGTAGGGTAGGGGGCACTGGGGATGAATTTATGGAACCAAGGGGGCAGGGGCCCCCAAAAGCCTGGGAACCAGTGGCTTCGAACAGCACCACCTAGAGATGTTGCTGGGATTTGGACCTGGGACTTTCTGCATGCAAAGCAGGTACTCTCCCACTGAGCTATGTACTTTCCCCAATGCTCTTTGGTTATGCAAAATAACACCACACCTTCAGATTTTGAGACAGCTTGGCAATGGATTGTGGATGGTACAGTGGTGCCTCGCAAGACGAAAAAAATTCGTTCCGCGAGTCTTTTCGTCTTGCGATGTTTTTCGTCTTGCGAAGCACGGTCCGTCGCAACTGCGCCTCTTCAAGCGGCTTTAAAAAAAAAAGCGCAAGACGTTTTCGTCTTGCGAAGCAAGCCCATAGGGAAATTCGTCTAGCGAAGCAACGCAAAACCGAAAAACCCTTTCGTCTAGCGGGTTTTTCGTCTTGCGAGGCATTCGTCTTGCGGGGCACCACTGTACAAAAGTTGGCTTTCTTCCCCACTGCCATTTTTAACATTGTGCAATAGGAAGTTCAATTAACCGCATCTCGAATGCTGACTGATGGATACTCCAAGCAACTGGGATTTGTGTTATCTTCTTCCTGCCAGCCTGGAATCTGAAACAAACGTTTTTGGTAGTTCTGTGGCTTTGAATTTGGTCCAGGAGTCTGCTTAGCTGGCAACTCCTCAGAGCCTAGGCCTGAGTGTCATGAGTGGTTAAAGCCATATTTTTTATGGTGGTGAACGTGTGGAACAGTTAAATATTGCTACCCCTTCAAGGTCCTTGGAATGGGCCCCTGATTCTGAATCATATAATATTAGGAGAATAGAATTGTGGCACTGGAGGGGAACCCAAGGCTCATCTAGTCCAAGCCCCTGAAATGCAGGAAACACAGCTAAAGAATCCCTGACAGATGGCCACCCAACCTCTGTTGAAAAACCTCCATTCCACCATTGAACAGCTCTTGCCATCCAAATGTTCTTCCTAACGTTTAATTGGAATCTCCCTTCTTGTCATTTCAATCCATTGGTTTGGGTCCTACCTTCCAGAGCAGCAGAAAACAAACCTTCCACATCTTTCATTTGCCAGACCTTCAGATATTTTAAGATGACTATCATTTGCCTCTCATTTTTCTCTTCTCCAGACTCAACATACCAAACTATTTCAACTATTCCTCAGACGACACCTGATTAAACTTGGTCACCCTCCTCTGCACATATTCCAGCTTGTCAAGATCCAGTAGACTACTAGTTAAGAAAAACCTTCATTTTGAGGGGTGTCTGTTTGTCACATCTATTTATGGTGATTTCCCCTCAAATATCTGAGTCCACATATTAGATTGTATTATTTGGTCACTGGCCCTTTGAGAAGATTGTTTTCTGAGGCAAAATACTTCCTGTTTTCCTTTTAGTTTCCTTGGAGGAGCACTCTCTTACGACATTTCAAAGGCCAAACTTTTTTTATATAAAAAAAATACTGGGATAAATGTTTAATAAGACCTATTATTACCCTTGAATCATAGCAAGTCATTCATAAACACTATTAAATCCTGATAATTATAGTTGTAGCTGCAGGGTTACTACCTTTACAGCTTTTATACAGACTTTATTTAGAGGTCCAGTGGGGGAAAGCACACAATTGCTGGGAAATGCTACTATTAACATTTTTATTCCGTACAGTATTATGCTAGATTAAACTTCTGTTCCTGAAAACAAAACTAAAAAGGCTTACAGCTTGGCTAACAGCTAGGAAGACTAGTGCATTAAGAAAATTCACTGGTAATACTGTAGTTTAGGCTACTTTCTCCTGTTCTCTCTGGCTCATTATTTGTACAATACAATTATACAAATTGATAGTACAACCGCATGCGGAATACTATGTTCAGATCTGGTCACCTCACCTCAAGAAGGATATTGCAGAGGTTTGGAAATGGGCAACCAATACTAACAAGGGGATGGAGCAACTCCCCCGTGAGGAAAAATTGCAGAGTTTGGGACTTTTTAGTTTAGGGAAATGGCAAGGACGAGGTGACATGATAGAAGATAGAGCTTGTGAACGTCCAATAAAGCTGAATGGTAGAAGATTCAGGACAGATTAATTGCTTCTTCAAGCAGCGCATAGTTAAACTATGGAACTCGCTCCCACAGGAGGCAGTGATGGTCACCACCCTAGGGAGCTTTAAAAGAGGAGTGGACAATTTCCTGGAGGAAAGGATTGTTGATGGCTACTACCCATGATGGCTATGCTCTGCCCTCCACAGTTGGAGGCAGCAATGCTCCTGAATACCAGTTGCTGGAAACAGCAGGAGGGGAGAGGGCTCTTGTGCTGAGGTCCTGCTTGTGGGTTTCCCACAGGCATCTGGTCACCCTCTGTGAGAACAGGGTGGTGGACTGGATGGGCCATTGGCCTGATCCAGCAGGCTCTTCTGATATTCTCTATATATACAGAGATCCCCAGCCCCTGGGAAACCAGTCTCAGCCCAGAAACTGCATTCTTTTCTTGGTGGTTTTCCAGGCGCAAAAGTGGAGCAAGCAACACATGCTAATGTTCCCTTTGTACATACACTTGCACCCCGCTTCCCTATCCTCCATCCTAATAGGCAAGCAGCATTATTAGAGCACAAGGACTCATTCCAATCAGGCAGAAGCACTCAAAAAGGAAGCTGGACTAATGAGAGGTATGACTCGGGAGGCTGGATGTTCTGGGAAGAATCCTGAGGGCCACACTGAGAGGCATTTGGCCCCTGCATATATAATCTCCAGAGAGAGTATGTTTGTTGATAGTATTTTTGCTCATTTCCTGTCTTCCACAGGGACTCGGCTGTCCACATGTGGTGGTTACAGGTTCAGTACTGAATAACAGAACTCACAGCCAGCCAGTAACAACCTCCTCCTCCTCCTCCTCCTCCTCCTCCTCCTCCTCCTCTTCCTCCTTCTTCCTCCCCTTCCCCTTCCTCTTCCTCTTCCCCACCCACTTACTACTGTCTTGCCCCCCAGGCAATCCCTCCTCTTCTGAGGGAATGATACCACCACTGCCTTAGACCATGGCATGTACACACAGTTTATCCCTTGCTCCTTTCTGGCCTTAAGGACTCTGATCTCGTTATCTCTTGAGAGGCCAATGCCAGTGAACCCCTTGCAAGGATGTAGGGTTATCCAAGGTGGACTTTTGAATCCCTTCTCAATTTGCAATTCAAAAGACACTCCTGAAGAAGAGGTAATTGAGATTTCATTGAACGCCTCTGCCTTCCTGCACAACTCTTTTATGGTACCTTTTTTTTCCTCCATTCCCAAGACAGACTGACGGAAGCTGGTTGACATTATTTTAATTGAAGGGTGAATCAACCTATTTTTATTCTGACAGGTATCACAAACACTTTTGTTTCTTGGCGGTTGTTGCTTTGCAGTTGCTAATATGCCACTTAGCAGAATGAGATGGTATGATTAACACTTGGGAACTGCAACCCAATATTTGGCTGGCTGTTTCAAAGGAATATTCTGCTTTTCACATCCTCCAGCTCCCAAAAGCTCTGCTACCAGCATGCTCTCATCATCATCATCAACATGCAACTCTTTCTTTCCTGCTCCCATTATGAGGGCTTTTCCAAAGCCACAAATAACTCAACTATGAATGTATCCCATAAAATAAAATACTGCAATCTAAATGCAAGGGAGAGAAAAATGTATAATCTGACCACACTTATTGCTAACTGAGAATAAGGACTGGTGTGAGAAGTTTTATGAGATAACATACGCTTTACGCCTTTGCCAGCCTATTCACAGACTGAGAGAGGTGGGCAGTTTTGCAAGGAATGATGTGTTTGCTCCATTTTCAGCCAGTGTCATTCATGATAGACGGAGAGTTAGCTCTGTGGGATTATTGATTTATGGGACAACATCTGCTTTTCATGCAAAAAGTCTCAGCTCCAATCCCCACTGGCATATTCAGGTAGGGATGGGAGAGCTGCATGAGAGACCTGTCAGAGACCAATGTTGGATCTCCCCAAATGTTGTTTTACTACAAACCCATTATCCCCAACCAGTTTAGTCAATTGTCAGACATGATGAGAGTTGTAGTCTGTCAACATTTAGGGAGACCCAAGGTTGAAGAACAGATCGTGAAGCTGAGGCTCCAATACTTTGGCCACCTCATGAGAAGAGAAGACCCCCTGGAAAAGACCCTGATGTTGGGAAAGATGGAGGGCACAAGGAGAAGGGGACAACAGAGGACGAGATGGTTGGACAGTGTTCTCGAAGCTACCAGCATGAGTTTGACCAAACTGCAGGAGGCAGTGGAAGACAGAAGTGCCTGGTGTGCTCTGGTCCATGGGGTCACGAAGAGTCAGACACGACTAAACAACTAAACAGCAACAAGGTTGAAGAACACTGGTGTGGACAATACTGAGCTAGATGGACCAAATGGGCTGACTGTGCACCAAACAGCCTATGATTTCCCTACTATTGCAGTCATAGAATTATAGAGGGTTCCCAAGCATTATCTATTCCACAATGCAGGAATCGCAGCTAAAGAATCACTGATGGATGGCCATCTGACCTCTGTTTAGAACCCTCCAATGAAGGAGAGTCCACCACATTCCGAGGGAGTCCACTATCAAGCAGCTCTTAGCCTCTTAGTTCTTCTGGATGTTTAGTCAGAATCCCCTTTCTTGTCATCTGAATCCATTGGCTTGGGTCCTCCAAGCAGGAAACAAGCTTTCTCCATCTTCCATATGGCAGCCCTTCAGATATTTGAAAGTGGCCAGCGTCTCACCTCTCAGTTGTGTCTTCTTCAGGCTGAACATGCCCAACTCCCACAGCCATTCCTCATATGAAACAATGGCCTCAATTTATCCAGAGCTTCCTAGTTCTTTCCTACTCAGCAGATAAAACTGCTTCTTATACCTGCATTATCATCATGGTTTTCATTGCTGCTGTTATTAGCATTCGCAATGGCATCAACATCAGCACTATTCCATCATTGTGCATGACACCTGAATGCATGGAATTGTAGAGTTCTTTTACTTAGTAAAAGAAGTCAGGTCCTGACCCTCTCTGTTAAGGAAGACCTCTTTCCCTCTTGCAGAGGTACAGCTCCCAGTGTCTCATTGGAAGAGGGATTGTTTGCTAAACCACTCTGGAAATTGTAGCTCTATGTGGGGTCCCTTAACAACTCTCAGCACCCTTAAAAAAAACAGCAGTTCCTTGGATTCTTTAGGGGAAGCCACAGCTGTTAAAAGTGGTACAATAGAATCCCTGGCAGATGGGCACCCAACCTCTGCTTTAAAAATAAAGGGAAAGGGGGAAAGGAAGCCTTCATATATAAAATAAAACCATTCCGTTGTATATCTAATGAGTGTTTAGTTAATCTAAAGCACTTTTGGGGAAAGAGACCCTCTCTCACCTTCACATTGCTCTGTTCCCTCTAAATACTTCCTAGTTCTCAGACATGCCGCACTTGGAAACTCAGCTGGAAACTCCGACAGTAGATCTTGCCAGGGAGTGACGTTTTAAAAAATAATTTTTTAAAAAAATCAGTTCCAAGTGTAAGTTTAAAAATGTAACTAAAAGCCTTCATCAAAGTTTTAAGAGCTCTGGAGCTTTTAGCAGTTGCTTATTCTGATTTATTGACACTGACACACCCCGCAACAGTCAACCCTGATGAAACAGTGAAGTAATGGACTTCAGGAGGGGAGGAAAGAGAGGGGGGAGTTGGGAGTGGGAGGTAGAACTCGCCACCCCCCTCTTCACTGCATGCTTCGAAGTAGGTGCTACACGTGGGAGCGTGTGCCCACTGATTACAGCCCACTAATTTGTTATGCACTCCGGCAAATCAGCGGTGATTCATATGACAAATACGGAGGAAAAATTAACAGCTGTCATGTTGTGATGTGTTAATTTCCTGACATTCTCTGCATTGAAGCCAATTACTGATTTAAGGGCAGAGAGAGAGAAAGAACCCCGTTCAAGCTTCTAATTAGGATTCCTCAAGACTAAAAGGATGAAAGCAAAGGGAGTGGGGCGGTGGCAGCGGCGGGTGGTGGTGGTGAGTAGGAAACAGACGAATGAAGGGAGAGATTGAGGCAGGTAGCTGGAGAATCTTCAAGCACAAGCGCGCGCGCGCACACACACACACACACACACACACACACACACACACGTCATTCAGTGCATGCCTCTGGTTAAATAGTTTAAGTGCATTTAAGAGGAGGATCTAAAACATTTATCTACTTCTATTCACAATCCTCTCCTTTAGTCCTTTGTGCCATAATTGGGAGGTACAGTCAGGCCAAGAGTTTCCATTACCTTTGGAAAGCGATTGGTCTGGATGCAATCTGGATGTGATACCTTTGTTTAGCCATGTCAATGCCATTCATCATGGCACTTCCTGACAAAAGCAAAGTAGGCACCCAGACAATTTCCAGGGCTCCGAAAAGCGACAAGCCTTTATGATTTCACAGGCTCCACTGTTAGCTGCCAGGGCTTGATTTGGCAACCTTGGTTGATGCAACCACCCACAATTCCAAGGGGGGACCTGTTGAAATAAAGGGGAAAGTGTTGTTGAAGGTAGCTCATCTCACTCAAGACTTTGGTAGGGGAGGCGAAATTAATTTAAGGAAGAGCCACCCCTTCCACTTGCTCTCCCAGTTTGGAGGTTAAATCTTTACATTTGCACAAGGAGCGAAGTCATCCTCCAAGGGTAGATCTGCATGCTGTCAAAATGGCATAATCCACATACAGACTGGAGTACGCTTGTAGGCTTGGGGCAATGCCAGAGTTTTAAGAAGTATGAAACCAGATCTTCAGGGTAGCGAAAAAACAACAACAACCAAGTGTGAGTTGAGGATGGGGGAGAAATTAGATCCAGTCCACATTTGCAGTTTCCGAAAAATTCACAAACTGAAACATGTCTATTTCTCTTTAAAATTCGCACTTCTCTGAATTTTGGACCAGCCAAGTCATGTGTGCAAACGATGCATGTGCAAGAGCAATGTGTGCTTGTAAATGCATACACTACTAAAACAATGTGCAAAAAAGCATTTTAGTTGGGAAAATCACTTCACAAAAAGTTTATATATTGGAGAAATTGCATAAAAATATGTGTAAAGTAGGAGAAATTTGCAGAGAAATGCTGCTGAAATTTCATGAGGACATTCCGCCCCCCCCCCCGCCCCCCAATCATACGCTGATATGGAAATGTAGAGAACTGAAGACTGAAAAATGAGACACTGGAATTGATATATCTTCCCATCCCTTGTTGGAGAGGAATCCGGGACAGTCCAATAAGTATACAAAGTGAGGACAGGGAATGTTGGCTGGCTGTTATTGATGGAAATGGAAAATCAGAGGGGGGATGTAATTGAGTGTAGTAGAAAAGTGCACGGCCAATGGACTGCAACTCTAAACAGAAGAACATCACATGGCAGCTTTCTATTTCAGGTCCCAAGTGGAGGACCTGGAAGGAGTGAAATGCCCCCAGGAAATTCTAGCATGGCGATCTAGAAACCTTTGCTTTTTGTGATGAAACCTTAAGCTTAGGCCATGTGAAAATGCCTTAACCTGCGTCAGACTCTAAGTCCACCAATCCCAAGGCAGCCTGCTGTGACAGTGGTTCATAGAACCTTTCCCAATGTTGCTAATTGGAACAGCAAGCTAGAGATGCCCAAACTGGAGGCAGGGACCCTCTTCCCTTGGATAGAATATATCTCTGATCATTGAGGAATTGTATCTCCCCGTTATTGTTTTCAATACATTTTTTGGGGGGGGGATGCAGTTGTTGGCAACCTCTATTTTTGAAGGCTATTATTATTATTATTATTATTATTATTATTATTATTATTATTACTATTACATTGTTCTCAATCATTCCAACAAGGAATTCGTCACAGTGTGTATGGTTCATCCCTCCTCCACTTCACTGTTTTATCATCACAAGAACCTGTGAAGCAGATTAGGCTGAGATGTATTAACTACCTCAAGATCAGTGGCTCAAGCCCACCCTAACCTGTGCATGTTTTAAGAGCTAATAGCATAAGCATTATTTTAAAAGGCCCACCTGGTTTCTTTAATTGACAACACCACACTGGAAAGGTAAAAGTAAGTGCTTTGTTTCTGGATCACCCTTTAAACTCAAGAGCATAAAATGATTAACATTCAGCAAATGGCAATATTGTTTCCATTGGCATTTAGTCAGTTGGAAGCAGTTATGGGCGAAAAATTGGACTTAGTTTGCATTTAAAGGCAAACCTACCAAATTTCCCTTTCTAGAACACTATGTGAACTGAAACCCAAGGCATCCTTTGAAATCTGCCCTTCTCCGAAATTTGCAGCTTGTGTGGAAAAACATATTTACTGGCAAAACTTTTGTATATTGTTGAAAGCAACGTACACAATCACATTATATTAGAAAAAATTGTTTTGCAAAAATATGTATATCGGGCAAAACTGCAAACAAAAATGTGTATATTAGGAGTCGTTTGCACTAACATGCTGGTAAATTTTCATGAGGATTTCAAAAATCAACATGCTAAAGTGTGATAAAAACATATGCTTGTGAAAATAACTTACATTATTTTATAATATGATTATTACATTGTTTATAATATGATTTTACATTATATTGGGGAAAATGGCTTTGCAAAAATAAAGCTGCAGGTTTTGGAGAATTTTGCCCTAAAATGCTGATGCATCTTCATGAAGATTTTTTTTTAAAAAAAATTGATATAGAAATGCAGAACACTGAAGTTAAGATAAGGAAAAAAATGAGAAATTTAGAAAAACTTAAATCAACATGTTTCCCCAACCCTAGTAAGAAGTGATGTGCAAATGTTAACATAAAAATAAAATGAAGGAGTCCATGGCTAAAGGAAGTCTCAATTTCATCCAAGGAGGAAGAGTGATTTTTGCCATAATAATAATAATAATAATAATAATAATAATAATAATAATAATAATTTATTTATACCCTGCCCATCTGGCTGGGTTTCCGCAGCCACTCTGGGCGGTCCCAATCGAAAATTAAAAACACAATACAGCATTAAACATTAAAAAGTTCCCTAAACAGGGCTGCCTTCAGATGTTTTTAAAAAGTAGGATTGTTGCTTATTTCCTTGACATCTGATGGGAGGGCATTCCACAGGGCTGGCGCCACTACCAAGAAGGCCCTCTGCCTGGTTCCCTCTAACCTCACTTCTCACAGTGAGGGAACCGCCAGAAGGCCCTCAGCGCTGGACCTCAGTGTCCAAGTTGAACGATGGGGGTGGAGACGCTCCTCCAGGTATACAGGACCGGGGCCATTTAGAGCTTCAAAGGTCAGCACCAACACTTTGAATTGTGCTTGGAAACGTACTGGGAGCCAATGCAGGTCTCTCAGGACCAGTGTTATATGGTCTCTGCAGCCACTCCCAGTCACCAGTCTAGCTGCCGCATTCTGGATTCCTGAGTCACCTTCAAAGGTAGCCCCATGTAGAGCGTATTGCAGTAGTCCAAGCGGGAGATAACCAGAGCATGCACCACTCTGGTGAGACAGTCTGCGAGCATGTGGGGTCTCAGCCGGCGTACCAGATGGAGCTGGTAGACAGCTGTGCCTTAGACACAGAATTGACCTGCGCCTCCATGGACAGCTGTGAGTGCAAAATGACTCCCAGGCTGTGCCCCTAGTCCTTCAGGGGCACAGTTACCCCATTCAGGACCAGGGAGTCCTTCACACCCGCCTGCCTCCTGTCCCCCCAAAACAGTACTTCTGTCTTGTCAGGATTCAACCTTAATCTGTTAGCCACCATCCATCCTCCAACCCCCTCCAAACACTCACACAGGATCTTCACCGCCTTCACTGGTTTTGATTTAAAAGAGATTTAGAGCTGGGTATATCTTTCCCCCTGTAATTGGGCTTCTGATCTAACTTCTCATATTAAATAAAGGTATAGAGATAGACTCCAGGCTCAGTTGTCTGAAACTAGGGTGGAGGCTCTTCAGATGGCAATGTGTACTACTTGTCATGGACTGACTGGATGCAGAGAAGTGCTGGGAGGCATCAGCTGGGGAACCTCCAAAGGAACCCCTAAGGGAAAAACACACAGAGCCAGGGGATTGGTGATGGGACAATGTTGAGTGGTCAGAGGGAGAAGAGGGCGCAGACTGGAAGGAGGAGGTGTCAGAAGTTGAAGAGGTAACAGGGTTTAGTGAGCAGGAAGAAGCTGTGGCAAAGAGCAGTCCAGAATCAGAGGCAGAAGCGGAAGCTGGAGAGGAGGGTGGCCAAGAGGCAGAGATGAGGCAGGTTACTGAAGAAGCCAGGGGGTCTTCCCCTCCTCCTGCAACCAGCTCCCCTCTGCTTGGTCTCCCAGAACCATTAGAGGTGTGAAGAGGGCAGAGCAAAGATAGGCAAGATGAAGGAGCCTCAGATTGCTTGGGAAGGAACTGGGGTGGGAGGAGACTTAGCTGTGGGAAGGCAGGCACCTTCAGTGCTCACAACTGCCTCATTGGGGCAAGAACCATTGGGAAGATTTGCTGTGCTCCCTAGGCCTGAGCTGCTTTGTTTCTTTGAGTAAAGAGTTTACTTCACTGACACCTTGTGAGTTATTGCTGACCTGCTCCCAATAGCTGCCCTGACATTACTTCTCTTTCTTCAAATGGCCTCACGCACTCACACATACACACATACACACACACACACACACCAGATGCATTCCCTTTAGATGATGGTAGGTATTACTTCCTGGGACGCGGGTGGCACTGTGGTCTAAACCACAGAGCCTAGGGCTTGCCGATCAGAAGGTCAGAGGTTCGAATCCCCATGATGGGGTGAGCTCCTGTTATTCGATCCCAGCTCCTGCACACCTAGCAGTTTGAAAGCACGTCAAGTGCAAGTAGATAAATAGGTACTGCTCTGGTGGAAAGGTAAATGGCATTTCCGTGCGCTGCTCTGGTTTGCCAGAAGCGGCTTAGTCATGCTGGCCACGTGATCCGTAAGCTGTCTGTGGACAAACGCCAGCTCCCTCGGCCTATAGAGCAAGATGAGCGCCGCAACCCCAGAGTTGTCCGCGACTGGACCTAACGGTCAGGAGTACCTTTACCTTTTAGGTATTACTTCCAAGTGCAGTAAACCAGCTATGCTGGATTTTTTTTGGGGGGGGGCTCCTGCTCCTTCTGTCCTCAACTTCTGCTCTAAAGCCATACCCTGGAGGTACCATTGACCACTAAAGTCCCCTGGGCACCAAACTTTATTTATATATAAAATACAACAATAACCTCTTATTGAATGCATAATTAAATACAATAAAAAGGAGACAGCAATAAGAAAACAGCAGCAAACCCCCTGAAATGATCAACTACTATCTTTAACTTATATATTTCTGTTTACCCAGAGCAAATCTCCAATGCTGCATTCTTATGGACTCCTAAATTGTAAATGAATACTAACAACAACAACAACAACAACAACAACAACGGGAGACAGACCTGAGCAGAGGCTAAGGCCCTTGTCTCTAAATTGTTATAAATCATAGAATTACTTCCTGAACTAGTTGAGAAATTTCAGGCTTGATTAACTAGGTGCTTCAAAAGTTGGAAGGGGTGCAGGGGTCATCTAGTCCAACCCCTGGAAATGCAGGAATCACAACTAAAGAATCCCTAAGGGATAACCATCCAACCTCCGCTTTAAAACCGTCAAGGAATGAGAGCCCACCTCCACCTGGCTTCATCTCCCATGTGTGAAATCCAGCCTGCTGCAAATTACTTAATTGCTCTTCGGGGAAATGATATTGTCCACTTCGCTCCTTCTCTGCCCCACCCCATTTATTTATTTATTTTGCTTTTGTTATCCTTACTATTCTAACTGAGTTGAGCATGACTGTGAATACCTTGGGCCTGTTTCCTGGGTTGGAGCAGGGAAGAGTGCATTATTCCTATTATATGCTCGTATCCATAATACACTCATAATAAGACTCCTATTCTTAACCTGCCTCCAGCATGGAAGGCTAAAGAGGACAGCCACGGGTTACTAAAGGTGCTATTTCTAAAACGGGAGAGCTAGAGGTGTGCCACACTTTTTAAAAGGGTAAGAGAGTAGGTTGCTCTTTTAAAATCCCACTTCCTGCTTGATCTCATGCATGACTGGGGGGGGGGTTGTGTCACTGCCTGCGTTCGAGGCAATTAAAAAGATCACAGTTGTTGGCGTGCTCCACCTATCCCCCATATTTTTACTTCCTCGCAGTGATGAATAAATTAATCCCATTAATGCATAATTAAGTTTTCAGTCGAGGAGGGAAAGGAAAGCCTAACCCGGCCCAATTTACTCTCCCGTCGCTGCTTTCCTTCGGATCAGGTGATTTTAATTCTTTCCATCTGACCAGGTGACTGGGTGGCTGTGTGGGGGGTGGTTAAGGGAGGGGGCTAAAATGTGCAGATTAATTTTATTCTTTAACCTTCCTAATGTGTCTGCTTGCTTGCATCGAATCGCAGACAGCAGATCATCGCTTGATTTATTGTAGTGACCGCTGCTTGCATCTCTCAGGCTAATGACACATACACTAAAGTCATTGATTTGTATGAATAGCCTCCGCTCTCCATTTATCACAATTTAATGTAAGAGTTTGCAATGCATTAAAAAAAAAAAAATTTCACATGGGAAGCATGGACCCACAGGCCTGGCTGCTTAGCAGTTATGAATCATTTGCTACCTTGTAATATATAGACTGTTCTTTTCCTGAAAATGCCCTATAAGGTCATACTTCTTTACAGAACATCTCAACAATTAAACCCCCCAAAGCAGACATTTTAAGACAAAGCACACCTGGAACACAATGGAGGAAAACCTTCTCTCTCTCTCTCTCTCTCTCTCTCTCTCTCTCTCTCTCCTTCTCCCCCTTTTTAAATGTTCCCTACCATGCCCAATTCATCCCTCTGGTGTAAGCAGAGGTGACTTCACTGAGGTCTTCGTCGCTTATATAAGTTGTAATTTTGGCCCATAAAGTTTATTGATTTGCCTTTGAACTCTGCAGCACTCTAATAAGGACATGAGGCAAACTCTGAGTAGGATGTGCAAAGTCTCTTAGGAGTTGGCCAACCACCTCTCCCTGCAGATCACCTTTTTAACATTTAGCACCACTCTCCGCAATTCTGCACAAAAACAAAATAAGGCAAAATACACCAGCGACGCCTTTGGAAATTTACAGGACAGCAAAACATCCCTAATCTGAACAATACCTAGAAACAAGGCTTGCGACCACTCAAATCACACCTCTTGTGACCCTTATCTGATTGTGGTGGTGCTCCTTTGATTAGAACTAGGCAGCCACAATTTTATTTTCCCACAATGCCCTGGGGGGAATGCTTGAAGGAGGGTGAAGGTCGGCATTGGTGATGGGCCCTGCATCCATGGTAGATGCACAAAGACCTGTCCGAATATTCACATGATCAAATGTTTAGTTAAACTGAGTAATTTCATGGGTTTAGACTGCAAGATGCGGAGAAAACGGTAGCCAGAGAATTTGGAAAGCTGAATGCTTGATCATGGAGGCTCTGATAATGATAATATATTATGTTGAGATACGTTGTTACCATGTGCTTTGCCTTTATGAACAAATAACATTCTCCCAAATTTGGTGCCTTCTAGATGTTTGGAGCTGCAACTGTCATTGGTGTAGCCAATGGTTAGGGATGAAGGAACCTGTAGTCTAAAACACTGGGAGGACTCCAGATGTTGAGGAAACCTATACTAACAACGGTCCCTATTTTCTGGTATCTGTCCCTTGGGAACTCACTACTTGAATTTCCCCCTTTGTAATAAAAATAATAATAATAAAATTAGTGTTGTGCCCAAAATTTCTCTCACGTTTCCTCAGCCATTTCTCAGTAATTGAGAAGAGAAATTTCATTTGAAATTCTCAAAAGAGGAGAGAGAATTTTGGTGTTATTTTCATTGGGGGAGGTGAGGGCGGTACAGGTATGTTTTTATTTATTGCATTCATATCCACTGGAGATAGATTGGTACAGGAAATAGAAGCTCCTTCAGGTATTTGCGTCTCAAGCAGTTGGATTCCACATGCCAGCACACTAGGCTGGTGACTTTAAATGTGACAATGGTCACATGCATCTGGATGACAGAAAATGTAGTCTATGAATGCCTATGCTATAGTAAATCTGTTGGTCTTTAAGGTGCCATGAGATTTTCGGAAAGAGCATAGGAACATAGGAAGCTGCCTTGTACTGAGTCAGACAATTGGTCCATCTAGTTCAGTTATCAACAGCATCTCTCCAGGGTTTCAGAAAGGGGGGATTCCCAGTCCTACACGGAGATGCTGTTGGAGATTGAGCCTGGGACCTTATGCATGGAAAGATGATGCTCTACTACAGAATTAGGACCCCTTCCCCATGTATTAGAAGCGCTCCCCCCATAGCTTACATCATATATAAACTGGACCTCTTAATGCCATAAACAGATTAGACATTCAGGAACCTCCAGGTCTTTTAACAGCCAGCAAGAGAGATCCATTATACCCAAATGCCCTCCTTGAGAACAGGTAAGAATGGGGTCCTACCAAAACTGTTTTTATTTAGCTCTTTTGTCATCATAAATATTCTTTGTAATGCTGAGACCCTGATTTTTTTTTAATGCAGGTTCTAAATTTTTATTGTTAACCCTGCTCTCAAATGTTTATTTGCCTTTGCCTTTAATTATCTGTTATATTAATACTACATTTGAAGCAATATGTGTGCTCTGCACAGTGTATGCTGCAGAAGTGAATTCGAGGTCTTTCAATAAATGAAAAGTAAGTGACTGACAGATATTAGTCCAGCTACATATTTGAGAAGCAGGGGGCACTCTGTCTCTCAGGCAAATTATAAGCACTGCGCTTTTATCATTTATTTACATGTTAATATATGTAATGGAGGGGGAGGGGAGAGACATAAGCAGAGCTATCCCAGTCGCTGCATGACCTCAGAAATATCCATTAATAATTGCCCTAGTCAGAATATTCGGGGAGACAGGGGAAATTAAAAATTGCAGTTGCGTACAACTGATCCTTGGACAGCGTAATAACAAACATCTGTAATACAGATGCTGCCCTTGTCTGAAACTAAGTACAGATGTAACATAAGTAGGATTAGTAAAACACAAGGGATTTGTCTCTGGCCTTTTGTAGGTCACATGCTCCCCTCAGAGCTACTTGTGGGTAATAATCATTTTATGTTACAGTGGCCTATGGCTTTCCAGTCAGAACTGGATGTTGTAGACTAACCTCAAGTGGTAATAACTCCCCCCTCCCCCAAAAAGGACTTCTCCCTCTGGTGAGGCCTATCAAGACCTCCTCCTCATGAGCTCAAATCACTGAAGGGCCTGTTGCTAATCAATGTAACATGCCCTATAGATTGGGGAGGGGGCTTTTTAACCCCAAGGATTAAATTCTTTTCTGTGCAACCTTCCAGGTGCCATGTGTCAGAGGTGTGTGGATGTCAAAGGCAAAAGTGGGTGGAGTGAGAAATGCACGGTTCAGCTTTGCATAGTGGGGTAATTTTGACATATGCCCCTCTCTGTCCGTTATCTAGACAAGTTGACTGTCCGGGGAAGAACAGATTTTGCTTGTAGAAGGTCATAGAATCACAGAACTGTAGGAGTTGGAAAGAGCCCCAAGGGGCATCTCATCCAACCCCCTGCAGTACATGACTCACATCTCAAGAATCTCTGGCCAAGGGCCTTCCAACCTCTACTTTAAAACCTCCAAGGTAGGAGAGTCTGCCACCTTTCAAGGTAGCCCGTTCCACTGTTGAACAGCTCTTACCATCAGCTCTTACCATTTGATCAAGTGTGTGGAAACCAAGCCGAGGAATGGTTGAGGGAATTGGGTATGGTTAGAGGAGACTGAGAGGAGATAGCCATCTTCAGATATCTAAAGGGCTTTCACATGGAGGATGGAGCAAGCTTGTTTTCTCCTGCTGTGGAGGCTAGAGCATGAACCAAAGGAGATTCCAACTAAACACCAGGAAGAACCTTATGACATTAAGAGCTGTTTGACAGCTAGGGTGGACTCCCATGAGAGATGATGGACCATCCTTCACTGGAGGTTTTTAAGCAGAAGTCAGAAGGTCGTCTGGCATGGATGCTTTAGTTGAGATTCCTGCATTGCAGGATTTGAACTAGATGAACCTCAGGATCCCTTCCAACTCTACAATTCTATGGTTTTATGGTTCTATGAAAGTTCTGATCACTTGATGGTGGCGGATGACATGAGTCTGAGGGCCACCAATTATGCACTTTGGGATTCAAAAGACTTTAATGGCTGTGGCTATGGCATAGCCAAAAGTATGCATGACAACCCCTTTTCTATCTCCCTTATTTCCATTCCTCTCTTTCTTTCTCTCTCTCTCCCCCCCCCCATTTCTATCCCTTTGTCACTCCCTTATCCCTCTGATACTACTTTCTACTCCCTTTCTCTCCACAGTGAACTGCTGAAGGAAAAGCGTTGCCAGAGGTCTTGTCAGAAGTCTGAACTTACTCCTCAACAATGGTTACTGAAAGGAGTTTGAGGGCTACCAACTGTCAACCCCCCACCCCCATAAGGTTAGAAGACATCAGTCCAACCTACAGACTACCCTTACCTCCTTATAAGCTGAGAGCCTGTTCATTTTGCTGTGTCAAGCCAGTTAAGGAATGTGAAAAGAGTGTTGGAGCGAATCTCACACCGTTCTTACTATTGGCGCACTAACTTATACACTGACATTTATGCATATTTTATGTACTTGTTTACTCTGCCATTCCCCAGCACAGTATAGTTACCGTACATTAGAGGATGCCATATCACAAGGCCTTGCTCTCACCTCCTAGCAAACATTCTGAGAAGAGTGTTCCCCAGCCCAAATGAAATCAGGGCGGAGAAGAGAAGGACTGGAGAGAGCCTATCACAACCAGGGGCACCTTATTTGCATATATAAATATGTAAGCTGGGATCTGTGCATTCTTCCTCCCTACCCTGCTCTTGTACTCTCAGAAACAGATCTGTCTAATCAGTGTTTAAAAACAAAAAAGGTGGATTTGATATTTCATATTTCTTGAAATGCAAGCTTCCTGAGTGCTGAGCAATCGAAGGATATCTGGAGCAATGGGGGGAAGCAACTGCATGTGGAATCTTATTTATTTGTTTCATAAATTTTATACATTGCCTGATTTTTTAAAAAAGCAATCTCAAAAAAAGCAATCTCTTTAAAAAAGGATAAAACTTTGAATTCAAGGGGGGGGGGAAACCACAATAGTTTAAAACACACAAAATGTTAAAATACTAAACACTAAAATACTGTTTAGATTTAGGCTGTTATGCTGGATTAGTTTATTTGCATTATTTTTTACAAACTTGTATGGATTGATATTTATTTTGTATTTATTTATTGATGATAACATTTCCAATTGTTTCTAATATGTTTGTTTTGAATTGTGTTATTTGTCCCCTTGATATGTTGTGAGCGATTTTGGCCACAGTTTTGTGGGAAAGTGGCATACAGAGAAGCAGACAGCTCTTCCCCCTCTTAAAGATACAATTCCTAGAGTTCCCTGGGGAGAGGGAGTGGTTGTTAAACCACTCTAGGAACCTAGCAAGTTGTTTCCAAGAATGAAATAGACCCCAAGGAACTGACTACACCTGGAGTGGAGAACTGGTCACCATCTAGACATGGTTGGGCTATAATTCCCATCAGCCCCTGTCAGCATGGTCAGTGGTCAGGGATGATGGGGCATGCAGTCAAAGATTCACAGGTTGAAGTTTGTGGAAGGCTGGGTTACACCACAGAAAATTCTTCACTTGTCTGATATAGCAACAAATCCAACTGGCCTCAAGAGACAAGTTTTCAGTGCAGTCATGCCTGGGTTAAAAAGAAAAGAAAACAGACAATGCATATTGTTTGGAGAAGACTCTGGTTCTCATCGGTGGTCTCTGGGGTGAGTCTGCCTTGCTTGTCTCTCTGAAGGAAAAGAAAACACCAGAGGGTGTACAGTTGTTTTAATTATTGGAGACATCTTTAAAATCCCATTATTTGCATAGCGAAATGAGTGTTTCCTCACGATTATAATTATTTTGTCATTCTTTATAAACTTTTTCTTCTTGACTTCTTAAAGTGTGATCAGCAGTTATTCATTATCAGGGGGTAAAATGCTTTGAATTTGCAAACTTTTAATTTTGGGGGCTTTTATTAGTTTGTTAGTTTTTTAAAAAACAATGCCTGTGGCTGGGCATTACTCCAGAATAGAACCACAGTATGATTACAACAGCTTTTTTAATGATAAAGGGGTTTTTTGCCAGCAGGATAGGCCAGCAGGGCTGTAGCCAGTTTGCTGAAGTATTTATGTATTAGATCTATTTATTTTATTCTATTTATATCCCACCTTTCCTCCACGAAGCTCAAGGTGGCATACATGATGTTCCCTCTCCCCATTTTTTCCTCACAACAGCCATGTGAAGTAGATTAGGCTGAGAGGCAGTGTCTGCCCCATGGTCACTCATTGAGATAGAGTAGGGACTAGTAAAGGAGTGTCTCCATCCCCATTGTTCAACCTGGACACTGAGGTCCAGCTCCGAGGGCCTTCTGGCGGTTCCCTCACTGCGAAAGCAAAGTTACAGGGAACCAGGCAGAGGGCCTTCTCGGTAGTGGCGCCTGCCCTGTGGAACACCCTCCCATCAGATGTCCAGGAAATAAAGAACTATCTGACTTTTAGAAGACATCTGAAGGCAGCCCTGTTTAGGGAAGTATTTAATGTTTGATGTTCTATTGTGCTTTTAATTCTGTTGGGAGCTGCCCAGAGTGGCTGGTGAAACCCAGCCAGATGGGCAGGGTATAAATTTTTATTATTATTATTATTATTATTATTATTATTATTATTATTATTATTAGCTTTCCAGTCCATGATGTCACCAAGATCTAGGAGCTGATAAAAATGAAGTGTTATATCAGCAAGAGACAAACACAGGCTGCATTCAGACAGTACTTCATCCTGTCTTCCAATATGTCTTTACCTGTCAATTTTCTTATTTGATTGATTGCAATTCTATGCTACCTTTTCCTCCAAGGAGCTCAAGGTGGCAAACATAGTTCTTCACACCCCCATTTCATTTTCACAATGAGCGCTGTGAGGTAGGTCAGGCTGAAAAGCGGGAATGAACAAACATACCTAGACTATTACAATTACTCATGTTTGATCTTCTCTGCATTCATTGTTCCCTGCCCTCTCATTAAAATTAGGAGGGGGGAATTCTAAAATTATTTTTGGAGGTAGTGTGTATTTGCCAAAGTTTTCAGTTCACATTCTCCCCACTTTACAAGTTACTGATGCGCTCGTCCAGGACATATATACACATGATTAAATCTCAGAGCTGAACATTATCTTGATGTGGTTGTGAATCACATGAAGATTTGCATTTGCTTTGTGATTTAATCCATGCACATATGGCACAAGAGCACACCAGTAAACCCATAATAAACAATGTGATGCAAACAGAAAACTCTGCATGGATAACAAAGTCCAGAACTCAAAACCAGAAATGCCTCATATTACTAATGTGTTGGTGCCACTCAGGAAGCAAAACCAGAACCCCAAAATGGAGTGGGGGTATTTGGAATTCCCTGAAAGCAAGGTCCCTTCTTCTGCCCTGTGACAAAGAAATCACACTGTAGACATGATTCATCATGACTATTCAGAATTCAATGCTACTGAATTTAGATCAGGGTCTGCTGGAGAATTATCCCTAATTTGGGGATAAGGAAGCTGTGGACCTCAGATATGTTTGGACTCCAACTCCCATCAACCCCAGCTACCATAGCCAAATGTCATGGATAATGGGAGCTGTAGTCCACCAACCACTTCTGGAGGAGAAAAGTTTCCCTCTCCATATCTTTATTCTTCTTGACCAAATTCATTTATTGTTTTCAATGCTGAACTTTCTTGTTTTTTGTGCTTGCATCTGATTCTTTATCTTGAATTCTTTCTTAAAAACAACAATCCTTACCTTAATCTTCATTTATTTGTCTGTCCTTTGGCTTCCTTGCCCAGGATTGTCACCTCAGATTCTGCCAGTGGAATGTCTAGATAACCAGCAACAACATCGTAGGAGGACCGAAGGACCACAAAACAGTGACGCCACAGCCAGCTGCAGTAAAAATCCATTTATTACTTTGCCAGACAATAAAGTTCATCAAAATAAAAATAGAAGGAAGTTCTGTGGTATACTTTGAATTGTAACATTGACTTGTGGACAGATACAACTTAAGGTATTTATAAGATACTAGGGGCCACAACCCTGCCCAGATACCTCCTTACTATTCACCTCACATTAACTCTCTTGAGCAGTAGTTCCCAAACCCTTTGGGTTCACCACCCGCTTGGTTCCATAAACTCATCCCCAGTGCTCCTTACCCTACCCTATTCTACTCTACAAAAAGCATTATTCAGAATAGCAGTTTCCACAACCCACTATGGAAGATGATAACATAATAAAGGTCTAAACAGTAACAATTCATTGCACATTTGTTAAAAATCCAAATAAAATTATTTACGGTAGTTAATTCAACAAAAATGATGAACTGAATCCAGTGATACCAGCTTCTCAAAGTCGGGTATTCATTTATACCTCCAGCGCCCCCTAGGTGATCTCACTGCCCCAGTGGGTGGTCCCACATACTTTGGGAATCACTGGAATATAGTCTAAGCCCACTGAATCCCACAGTTCATGTATGGTGAAATTGGGAAGACTATCTTGCCAGATATACTCCATTACGGCAGTTACTATGCACTTTGATAACCGGAAGCGGGGGAGAGAAAGCTGCAGGTGAACTGGCAAATGATCAGATGAATATTCAACAGTCTTTTATAACCACCTTTATACCACTTTGTAGCCTCCAAGGCTAAAGAGTCATTAGGCTAAGCATACAAGAGCAGAGAACAAAACTCTACAACACAAAAGGGAAATGCAAGGGAGCCTAGCCTTGCGCTTCCCTGGAGAGACTTACACACATGGCTAATGTACAGAAACTACCTCCATAGCTACCAAGAGAGGCCTAATTATAGAGCACAAAAAATTTAACAACTTGCTGGAATTTACAGGGAGATGAAGGATATGAATATTCCAACGGGCACTGACTGGTGAATTTCTATGTAACTGGTTTCCTAACAGGCATATGGACATTTTGGAACAGTCCTGCCTTTAAGGTGAAGTCGCATGTTCATTAAATTTGGTGTACAAAGAAGGGCAGGAGAAGAGCCTGCTGGATCAGCCAGTGACCCATCTAGTCCAGCATCCTGTTCTCACAGTGGCTAATCACATACCTGTGGGAAACCCACAAACAGGATTCAAGCCCTAGAGCCCTCTCCCTTGTTGTGGTTTCCAACAACTGGGATTCAGAATCATTTCTGTCTCTAAGAACATAAGAATGGCCCATCTAGTTTAGCCCCCTGTTTTCACAATGCCCAACCTGATGCCACTATGGAAAAGGCAAGCAGAGGATTCGAGCACAAGAGAGCTCTCCTATGCCATGGCTTCCATCAACTGTTATTCAGAAGCACTACTGAAGCATTACTGCCTCCAACTGTGGAGGTAGAGCATGGCCATTATGGCCACTAGCCTTCGATAGCCCTCTCCTCCATGAATTTGCCATGACCAACTTCAATTTTCATGGAATGAAAACACAATTTAGTTTGGATCCAACCACACACACACACACACACTTTTATTCTGTTGTGGGTATTATTATTAGGGTAGGGATTAGTTAATCTGTTTCTTGGTTTCCCATTTTTCTAGTCTTAATTCAAGATTTCCATATTTCCACACCAGTTCGCAATTTTTATTTTTATTTTTAAAAGTCCATCTGAAAAGTTGTCAGCATATTTTTCCTATTATACAAACTTCGTGCATTTTCCCCCTCTAACATAGAGGTTTATCAAGTAATTTCCCTCGATATAATGCATTTTTGTATATTTATCGAACATTTTCCCTGATATAATACATTTTTGTATACACATTTATATGCACCCTTTCCCCTAGCGTGTGCATTTTTGTATGTACATTTTTGGTTGGACAACTGCAGCACAAAATTTGCAAAAGTGCAAATTTAAAAGGATTGCTGTGATTTCGTTCACACCCTGTTTTGAGAAGTGTGAAGCGGGTGGGTTTATAATAAAATCTGAACCAGCCCAAATTTCTCTCCCATCCCTACTTATCGGCGAGTGTTAATTAATTACTCAGTTCTGAGTGAGGAATCTGTGGCGGAGGCCTTTAGAGGCCTTGGGCGGAGGATGTCCTGCAAGCAAACAATGTTAACAGCACAAATACCTGTAGTGAAGATAAGGAGTTGTCACAACTGCTGTCCATGTAAGTCCTCAAACCAAAAAGGACTGCAATAAATCCCATTTTATTTTTATGGACAAATAAATGCTGAGGTAAAATATTCGAGGATCATTGCCTGAATACTTGCTACAGCAGTGCTACTGTAATAACCGCAATGACATTAATTTACTGCAGTGTGCCATAGGAAGAAGGAAAGGAGGGGGCAGAGAAAGGCATTAAAAGAGAAAAATTACTATCCTTTGGATTTATTGGGAATGGCCTTCCTCATTTTCTGCCATCATTAGTTGATTAGGTGCTGATGACAGTATGGACAAGCGTGCTCAAATTGTTGGCGGAGGAGAGCCCTAAAGGTACTCTGTTAATTGAGAGGATGTTCATATCGTACTTAACTGAATATAACGGCAGACAGTGAAATCAGAACAGTGTGTTGTGTTACAGGCCAGTGGAACATTCTCACATTATTAATAGGGGCAGGAAGCGTTGCAGAAAGGATTTGCGTTCCAACTTATTCATACTCTCCAATATCTAATTTAAAAAACCAAAATAAAAATCCTAGAAAGTACTCACAGATAAGGACAGATGAGTGTCAATTCCAGCTTCTCTCTCCCCCAATCTTTTGGTACAGGTCACCTCAATTTGGCATCAATTCGTTCCTTTAAAAGTTCACTTGGAAATTTCTCCTGATGATTTCTGCAATCATCTAACATACTCCCCCCCCCCATTTTTTAGTTGCAAGCAATAGCCCCAGATGTGATGCATATTTGTATGTTATTTTCATCATTGCATGCATTCATTATGTAAGCATTATCTGGTTGGAGAATTGCATTGCAAAATTCATAGCAATGTGAATCTGGAAGGAGAACTGTTTCAGTCCATGTAGAGTTTCTCCCCTATCCTTCACTCACAGATCTCCAGAAGCAGCTCAACCCCAGTGAAGAAGTGGGCAGGGTGCAAACACACCAGCCAAAGAACCAGTGGATTTGCACCACACTGACCTCCCTACCACCTTGCCCTTCCCCCTCTCTGTTCTGCTTAGCAACAGTACCCTATTTATTGCCCCATTCAATGAGCCACTTCTGCAGATCCTGAGATACTTTGTCCCATAGTGCCATAATGCAGCACTACAAGTCAGTCATATAGAACTGGATTTGGATGGATGGATGGATGGAGTATCTGCTTACTCACTGCATTCACTTCATTATCGTTATTCATCGTTCGTATTTGATGACAGTTAAGGCTGTTGTGCTGCATTCTGAAAATCCCACTTCCACTGATCCATTTAGATCAACTTACACTCTTAAAGGTAGAAGCTAGAACACTGGAAATGAAATAATCAGTTTGGGTGGACTTTCCTCACACAACAATGCATGACCTTTAAATTGAAACAGGCAGTGAAATGAAAATAATTAATAAAGTACAGTTGTTTAATCAATAAAGAAACCAACAAGCAAGATATACAATAGGTATACTTACTTCTGCCAACCCCTGTGTTATCAGCAGAGAACTGGATAGAAATTCAGGTGCTTTGAAACAGCAGTGGTAATCCTTTGCAAATATTAAATACAGTGCCAAATAAATAAAGAACAAGTTCCACCACCTGAAGGGCAGTACCTTTGTAGTGGAAATCTGCCCCAAGAGAGACTGGCCTGACCCCCTCATGGATGGATTTTAGGCACGCAGTAAACACTTTTTTATTTTGCCACTTTTTAATGGCTTTTGACTGTATGATAACTTTGCTGTCTGGTCTTCTTTTCTTTCTCTTTCTTTTTTTCCAGCAGCTTGACTTCAGTATTCATTGCATCAAGGTTGTGTTTTATTGGTGCAAACCATTTTCTGGAGGCCAAAAAGACAGTATAAAAATGTTTCTATTAGTAAAATACAAAATAGAGGCATGCGCTCATTGTATTATTCTACTCCACAGGATGACTTAGTAATACTTAGTAAACAACTTAAGTCCTGAATATATGAAAGTCTGCTTCCTACAGCCCTTCTAGGGATTCTGATTGGCGGAGGAAGCCCTCTTGAGAAAAATATGGGATAGGACCCATGTCATAGAGTCCCAAGGCAAATGTCAGAGTTGTATCATTTGCTTGGATACACCTCAGGGTGCATAATCTATAGTCACATCTGCACTATCTATCTATCTATCTATCTATCTATCTATCTATCTATCTATCTATCTATCATCTAAACTCTTTAAGAGCTCTGGGAAATGCAGCTCTGTGAGGGGAATTAACAAATGACATGTCCCAGGATATTTTGAGGAAGCCATGACTGCTGAATGATAAAAGAGTTTTAAATGCATTATTGTTGTTGTTTTGTTGTTGTTACTTCATAGAATTTATACACTGCTTCATTGTAAAAAACACACACAAGCAACCACCCTCAAAGCAGTTTACAAAAAATATAAAACAAAACGATTATCATTCCGAAAAATTAGCAGCAATAATCTCAAACTTTTGTAAAGTTAAAATAACAACAGCCTATGTACGTTGCAGATGTGATCTACCTATATATTTTATTTATTGTTGCTTTAAGCAATATGGTCAACCACATAAATAAATTATTATTATTATTATTATTATTATTATTATTATTATTATTATTATTTATTAAATTTGTTAACCACCCTTCATCATAGGGTGCTTCACAATATAAAAATGCAAAATGAGAACACAAAATGCATAATAAAACATAAAAAACGTAAAACACAAAAATCAATAACCTCCCTTCCCACAAACACATTTTAAAGGTCATAGAATGTTAATCAGCCAAAGACCTGGTTATAGAGAAACATTTTCCCCTGGTGACTAAAGATGAAGGCACCAGATGAGCCTTCCTGGGGAGAGGATTCCACAAATAGGGAGCCACCACAGAAAAGGCCTGTTCTCATGTTGCCACCATCTGGGCCCTCATGGATGAGGCACACAGAGAAGGGCCTCATTTGATGATTGCAGGGTTCAGTTCAGTTCATATGGAGAGAGGCGGTCTTTGACGTATTGCGGTCCTGAGCCATTTAAGGCTTTATAGGTCAAAACCAACACTTTGAATTGGGTCCTGGAGCTACTTGGCAGCAAGTGCAATCAGGCCAGGATCAGTGACATATGCTCAAACCATCTTCCCCCAGTGAGCAACCTGGCTGCTGAATTCTGTACCAGCTGAACCGTCTTCAGAGGCAGCCTCACGTATAACACATTGTAGTAATCTAAACAACAGGTTACCAGAGCATAAATGACAGAAGTTAGAATATCCCTGTCCAGACAGGGGCACAGTTGGGCCACCAGTCAAAGCTGATAAAAGGCACTCCATGCCACAGAGGCTACATGAGCCTCAAGTGACAGAAAATGATAATATAAAGGCTAATCATCATCATCATCACTATTATAGTATTATACTATTGAGAAACAGCATCAACCCAAATATACCAAAATGTTGTTGGCATCTGTCTGTCTTGAGAGACAATGGAGTGCCCCTCCAGGGATGAAACCTCTGTATTAGCAGCACAGAAGTGACCACACTGGGATGCAAGCCTGGGTAGTGTGTATGGAGTTCCTGGGCTGCCCAGATGACAAGACCCCACTCTCAGCCTCACTGTTGTGGTCCAAAGGAAAGCAGAGCAATACATTTGGCAACAGCTTGGCTTCAGTGGTTGATGGAAGGCAGAGAACAAGGTGCCATCCAGTCACCTTAGGGACTCCACTGGGTTTGTTTAGGGTTTTACTCCTTAGCCTTTTCCTCTCCCAAAGATATCCTGTAAAGCAGTGAAGGTTTGGGATCAGTTTTCCTTCTCCTAGATGAGCTACCTTCCCAGGTGGATGAGTCCCACCTGCTCCTCACTTACCTCTACAGCACGTGCAGAAACCACCTTATTGACCATTGAACCCACTATTGGTTTCGTCTGCTCAATCTGCTGGAGCCTGTCTTTGCAGGCAGGGGAATAATAATAATAATAATAATAATAATAATAATAATCAATATACAATATACAATATTTAAAAATCTATCATCTATTGAGGTATCTATCACCTATCTGTCTATCATCTCTTTGTGCATAAGAATGAAATGCCTCAAATTGTAATCCTGGGAAAACCCTACACCCCAGGTATTGGAAGAGATTTGTTATAGGAATAAAATGGACTGTCTGTTGTAGGTTTAGGACAAGATATTTTACTAAATCACAAAAAGTAGTTTATTGGGGAGCTTTGAAGGATGGACAGAGGGGGAAATGATCAGTATTAAAAGTCTTTGTTCCTTCTTTGTATCGTGGACGTATTTTAGCCATCTCAAGTGTAGCCTCCTAACTGGTTCTTGTGTCTGTGATTTTTTGCTTAGGTCTAACAAAATATTGGATAATGAAGATAGAAAACCAATAGAGAGAGGGAAAGATATAACAAATGGCTTAGGATGAATTCAGTATGTAATTACTTACATTTTTTCGCTAACTACTATATAAGCAACACTTTTAACAAGGCAAATTGGTCTCTGGAAGACAGATTCTGCTTAGAGAAAGTGCTTCAATTTACTTACATGATGATAACTGAAAAGCTGGGGGGGATGCATGGGGGTGTTGTGGTTTTTGTTTTTCGTTTTTTGCTGCGTTGCAGTCAATTTTCACTGAGCTCACATTCTGAATGTGTGATTAATCATATGTATGCTGGACTTGCCAATATATACCAAAACCTTAAACTCTTAACAACTTCCTTGTTTTGTGTGGTCATTCCAAATAGCTAAACAACCAGAAATTGTCAATGTATGCTGAGATCAATGCTCCGGGGTCTCTACGTAAGATTGATTTCGCTCTCAGAGGACTTCATTCTGCTCATCAACAAAAACACTTTGTCCTCCCTTAAATAATCCAATCGAATGCCATCCTCCTGTGGAGCTATGAGATCTAGACCGCTTGGATTAATCTCTGCTGCAGACAGTCTCGGAGGGTTCTTGTTCCAGCGAGCTGAGTTTTTACAAATACACCCCAAGGGGAGATTATTTTGATCCACAAGTGAGTGGAAACAATTAAGCTGAGTTTGAAAATCAAGGAATTCAGGACAGAGAAATATTTTAAATGAGACACATATCTGCTTGGGGTGTACGCTAAAAAGTTTCATCACAGTAACTAAGGAATCACCCACAATGCTACAGTTTGGAACTCCTTGCCCATCAATATCTCTGTATTCTTTTTGGTGCCTGCTAACAATATTTTTTTTTAAAAAAAAATCATTCCAGTAGCACCTTAAAGACCAACTAAGTTAGTTCTTGGTATGAGCTTTCGTGTGCATGCTTTCGTATGTATCTGAAGAAGTGTGCATGCACACGAAAGCTCATACCAAGAACTAACTTAGTTGGTCTTTAAGGTGCTACTGGAAGGAATTTTTTTATTTTAAAAATATTGTTAGCAGGCACCAAAAAGAATACAGAGATATTGATGGGCAAGGAGTTCCAAACTGTAGGTTCCTCCATACTAAAAGATTGAGATCTTACAAATGCATAGAATTAAAACATTTGGGTTCAATGGCCAAATTAAGTTGCAACTCTGGTGTTGCAAAACACAAGAAATTAAAGTGCAGTGTACACTATTGCTGTACTATCTGAACTTTCCAATAAATTCTTACATGGCTGTGCTCAGGTCAGAGTATCTGCTAGTTATAATCCATGCCTAATATTTTCATGATTTCCATGCGATCCATCTACAAGCATCTACAGCCTGATTCTTATGCACGTTTTCTCAGAAGCAAGTCTCATTGTGTTGAATAGGGTTTCTTCCCAAGGTAAGCATGGATGAAATTTTAGCCTTAATATCTTAGGATGTAGTACAGACAGGGAATGTGTAATAAACAATATGGCAGGATGTGGGGGGGGGAGAGAAAGGAAGACTTTGTTCTTTTGGAACCTAAAAATAGATTGAAAGGGTCTCGCCGACCACTCTCAAGAGTGTATATGGATTTCTTGCTGACATAGTTCCTCTGAATTGAATGTCAGACTTGCCGAGAACAGTTTTTAAAAAAGGCTATACCGTTATCATTATTAGAAGGGCAAGGCGAACGAAATATCATGGTTATCATTAGAAAAACCTGTAAAATATATTTGTACATTATCTTGGGGCAAATACAAGTGTCATATGTTAAAAATGGCTAAGCAAATAACACGGCGATAGAGTCTTATGCCTGGGCGTTAGGTAACCACCAATTTTCATTGCAGAATAGGTGGGGATGTACTTTGAAGAGCTCTGCATTCCGAAAGAGCAACAAATAACCACAAGCATATAAGAACATAAGAAGAGTCCTTCTGGATCAGGCCAATGGCCCATTTAGTCCAGGATCCTGCTCTCACAGTGGCCAACCAGATGCCTCTGGGAAACCTGCAAGCAAGCCCCAAGCAAGTCCACTGAGAACCAGTGTGGTGTAGTGGTTAAGAGCGGTAGTCTCGTAATCTGGGGAACCGGGTTCGCGTCTCCGCTCCTCCACATGCAGCTGCTGGGTGACCTTGGGCCAGTCACACTTCTTTGAAGTCTCTCAGCCCCACTCACCTCAGCCCCACATTTGTTGTGGGGGAGGAAGGGAAAGGAGAATGTTAGCCACTTTGAGACTCCTTAAAGGGAGTGAAAGGCGGGATATCAAATCCAAACTCTTCTTCTTCAAGTACAGGAGCACTCTCCCCTCCTGTGGTTTCCAGCAACGGATGTTGAGAAGCATTTACGTCCACCCGCATGACAGATGGCCACTGACTGGTCATTCTCTCTTAGCCTAACCTGCCTCAGATCAAGCCAATGGCCCACCTAGTTGAGCATCCTGGCCAATGAGATACCCGCAAGGGAAACCCACAAGAAGGCTCTAACCATAATAAAAATAACAACAGAACATAAATGCTATTCTGTCTTTTTCTGGAAATGGGGGCCTATAGAAGGCATTTCAGTAGACCTACTGTGTGCATGAAGAGGGACGCAGGTGGCGCTGTGGGTTAAACCACAGAGCCTAGGACTTGCTGATCAGAAGGTTGGCGGTTCAAATCCCCATGACGGGGTGAGCTCCCGTTGCTCGGTCCCTGCTCCTGCCAACCTAGCAGTTCGAAAGCACGTCAAAGTGCAAGTAGATAAATAGGCACCACTCTGGCAGGAAGGTAAACGGCATTTCTGTGCGCTGCTTTGGTTCGCCAGAAGCGGCTTAGTCATGCTGGCCACATGTACTGGCTCCCAGTAGAGTACAGGGTCAGATTTAAGGCGCTGCTTTTGACCTTTAAAGCCCTTCACGGCCTAGGACCCTCGTACCTACGAGACCGCCTCTCCCGGTATGCCCCACGGAGAGCCTCAAGGTCCATAAATAGCAACACCCTAGTGGTCCCGGGCCCTAAGGAAGTTTGATTGGCTTCAACCAGAGCCAGGGCCTTTTCAATTCTGGCTCCAGCCTGGTGGAACGCTCTGCCTCATGAGACTAGGGCCCTGCAGGATCTGATTTCTTTCCGCAGGGCCTTAAGACAGAGTTGTTCCACCTGGCCTTTGGCTTGGAGCCAATTTGATTCCCTCCCTCTCTTTCTTTTTTTCTTTCCTTCTCCTCCTGCGTTGAAGCTACATTTTATTTTAATGTTGTAATATTTTAATGTTGTATTTTAATTTTGTTCTTTAAGTTGTAATCATTCAACTTGTTTTTATTATTGCTTGTAAGCCGCTCTGAGCCCAGCCTTGGCTGGGGAGGGCGGGGTATAAATAAAAAAATATTATTATTATTATGACTTGGAAGCTGTACGCCGGCTCCCTCAGCCAATAAAGCAAGATGAGCGCCGCAACCCCAGAGTCAGTCACGACTGGACCTAATGGTCAGGGGTCCCTTTACTTTTACCTTACTCTGTGCATGACTTAGTTGGATATCATCCATACACCACTAAGCACTTTAATCCCAATTCCCCAGTGAATGAGTGACCGCCACCCAGGTGCGTCCCACAGATTATGAACGTACAATTTTCGGCAAATTACTGTACACTCATTTTCACCTTCTGCTACTATCATTTAAAGCTGCCTTTCAGTTGCTATGTTTGACATTCAAAATAGCTAACCAGAGTGAACAAAATTATTTACTTCATAAATTTCTACGCCAACTTTCAGTGAAGCTTTGTTACCTGAAGGCGAAGCTTTAGAACGTCAGGTCTTGTCTTAAAAGTAAGAAATGTTGTGATAGTTCAGGAAACTGGTAAATTGCTTCTCATGGTCAGTAGCTGAGTGAAATCAACTGCATTTAGGCAACATCCACACCGTACATTTAAAGTACTATCATACCCCTTTAATAGTTATGGGTTCCCCCTCCAACTGTGAGAACTGTAGTTTCTTTAAGGGTGCTGAGAGTTGTTAGGAGAGCTACGATTCCCAGAATGGCTTAACAGGTAATCTCTCTTCCCTGGGAACACTGGGAATTGTAACTCTATGAGGGGAAAAGGGGTCTCCTAACAATTCTCAGCACTCGTTTCAAACTTAATTTCCAGGATTCTTTGGAGAAAGCCATGGTTGTTTAAAGTGGCATGATCTGGCTTTAAAGGCCTGGTGTGCATGTGACCTTAGTCTTCCGGTTATTACCTTTCAGATCTTAGGGCATTTCTCTTCTGTTGCCTTTACATCGTCTCTAGACTTAACTTGGGACACACGGTGCATATGTTAAAAAGAGACATGCTTCAGCCAGCCTTGGATCACTTGCATATTAAGGCAGCCTTTATGAATATTTCAGTGTTCATTAAATTATATTGCTTATCCTGACATGCTTGCAAAAAACCCCAACCCATAAAAGGTGTGTTTCCAAATGGCGCCCAAATTAGCAGAACAATTCTTAAGCCTTGCTTTGCTGCAAGGACTTTGTTGTGTTTCTGCTACCTCTTTTAAAGTTTTATTGGCAGTGTGTTTTACAACACAGCCTGCACTGAGTTAGTACAGCAAGCAACAGCATCTTCTAATCCTTCAATGGCTATGAATAAGCATTTGCACATCACACCTTAATTTAAAGTGCTGTTTGAAGCCTTAAGCTAAAATGTTCTGATCAGCTATTATTGACTTGGAACACAAACAAAAACATTGTGCAACTATCATGGGCACATACTCAATAGATTCATGTGCAGATGTTGACATCTATCTGTGGGGTGTGGTGGGCTACCAATATTTCCTGTATATTTGTGCATTTTTTAAATAAAAAAATCTGATCTGTTTCTGAGTTGCTCTGTGGTCTCTCTGTGTTTCAAGCTCTGAGTCATTCGGCTCAAGTTCTCTATGTCCCCATTCACTATAATGGAGGATATAAGAATGGCTATAGCATTCCCCTGCTTTTTGACCAAAACAGACAAAATTTGCAGGCACGAGAGCTCCTCCAGAGTGGATTAAGCATGCTTAATTTCAAACAAAGCGGTGCACAGGCCTTAAACATAAGAAACAAAAGGGATTCACTTCTCTCCATAATCCGCTACAGAATAGCTCTTTCTAACCTAAAAAATAATTACGAGATGGCAGAGTGCTGTGTACTTTTACATGCACATATATATATATATATATATATATATATATATATATATATATATATATATAAAACTTTTAAAAACAGTGAATACCTTTTACCAAGAAAATCTGGTAATTATAGCTCTGTAACAGAAATGGGGCTCTCCTAACAACTCTCAGCACCTGTAGCAAACTACAGCTCCCAGGATTCTTTGAGGGGAAACCATAATGCTGCTTAAAATGGTGTGACACTTTTAAATGTATAGTTCAGATGGGCCTCTCAGTTTTTAATATGGGGATCACTATTCCCCACCCCCTGTTCTAACATTATAGTTGTAACTGCAGACCTGTACATCATGTGACCTACCCAGCCCAGGAGCCATATGTGGTAGCCCACCACAGGACTGAATGAATATTTTGCTGCCTGCTCAGCACTACCAAAAACAGTGTAGTTTTCTAGTGAGCATTGTATAGGGCATGATGCATGTCTGGTGGGATGGATCACAAGTTGTGCAAATGGGCATTCCTGAAATGATGCGTGCAAAGTGCTATGAGGTATATAAACCATATAAATGCTAATGGCTCAGCCCAGCAAGACTGTAACATGTATAAATGCCGATTTGCATCTGGATGTGTTTATTTCATTTCATTTATTTTTTAAAATACTGATTCTTTCATATTTGTTTTTTTAAAATCAATGTATAACAAAATACTTTAGGAAACTGAAATGTAAGAATGTAATGTAACTGAAATGTAAGAATAATAATAAGATACTAAAAACATAATTAAAAATCTGGATATGTGTTATTGCTATTATTGTGGTATTTATTAATAACCTCTTCTCACAAATGTATATTGAGAGTGTAAAGCTGAATGTCAGTGTGATGTAGAGGTTAGAGTGTCAGACTAGGGCTTGAGAGACTAGGGTTCAAATCTTCCCACAGAGGAGAACTATGTATGCCATTTTGAACTCCTTGAAGGAGAGGTGGGTTATAAATGATGGCGGTGGTGATATTATTACTATTACTACTACTACTACTACTACTATTACTACTATTATTGTCATTATCATTAAATGTGCTGTATGTTCCCCTTACACACAGACCTCACAAATTAGATTAGTCTGGGAGAGCATGACTGGTGCAAGATCACCCAGAAAACTCCCAGAAGGTTCAAGAATTTGAACCTGGCTCTTCCCAAAAATTCTCTAAAATGGTTCTTTAAGAATAATTATCAGAATGATAATCTAGGACCTTTTAAACCAAAGGGACACATCTTTTGATATCAGAGTGATACACTACTTCCATTCCAGACAACTTGTGAGTTGTTATGTGAAATGCAGAGACCCCACGTGGTTATTGTACTAAAATCTTTTGTCCAATAACTCTATCATTCAGTGGTGCCTTGAACGAATTGCTTTAGAAATCAAGTATTCTGAATATTGTCAGAGCACCAGAAGTTTGGGGAGCCTTGTGTCTTTGCCAAAAGGGAAATGAAAAAGATACACAAAGCAGAACTTGCAAAGAAACTTCAGATAGGTTGCCTGGGTGAACTCTTTAGGGCTCCCACAACTTCCCTATTATGTGCAAAATATTAGACAATAAGTAAGGTGGCTCAAGATTTTCAGAACGAACGCTGTAATCCTACAATTAGCAGTCTGTCTTGTGAATGATAAGCTATGTGTCACCAAACAGGTCATTTGTGCTTCATTCATGGGCTGATCCAAAGCCACTAATTGTCTTACGTGTAAATACAGATCAACACTGTCATCTGCAATGTTCAGAAAAAGTCTGAGTAAGAATAAAGCTGCAAGTTAGTGCACGCTCGAATACAGTGAGAAGTATTTCAGAGTAAACATGAATGATATGGCACTGCAGATATTTCTTCAATCCAATGCAATGCAGTGCAGAGCAACCAAGACTACAAAAGTGGAAATCTTATCAACCAGCTGTTTGGTGGAGGAGGACTCAATCCAGCCTGAGAGTGGGCAGATCTGTTTCCTTCTCAGTTTTCCATGCTTTACCCATAATTCCATTGCACCCCATTTCTGCATTAACCTATTACTATATTTTTAAAAATCCCAAAGCACATATTTACATAGATCTTTTAATATCTGTTTAAATGCATGTTTTAGAACAAAATATGGCTCTAAATCCACATTTTGATACATTCAAATGGCCAAAACCTGTGTTCAAACATTTGGGGAAGTATAAAATCTGGTACATAACTATGATTCGATTTACACATTCCCCTGAGAGGTACAGATCAGGTTATTTTGCAGAGATTTTAACCACAACTGAATTTATCCAGCATCTCTACCTAATCCAGTCTTATTCTCCTCTGGTTTCATCATAGGAACTCTGTTTTTTTCACCATTTGGTGCAGTGGGGAATGGGCTCCCTTCTTCACACATGTGATTTCTTAAATCCTTGAGGACACCCTTTGCCAACCTGGTGCCCTCCAGATATTTTGGGTGGCTGTGCTTGTTGGGAGTTGTAGTCCAAAAACATCTGTAAGGCCTACATGGGCAGAAGTATGAAAAAGTATTAGGCAAATGACCCAAAATCAATGCAAAGGGAATTAAAATCAAGGCCATGAACAAGGAGGGGTAATAAATATTTTAATGGTACACACACACACACACACACCTATTTATGGGGTGTGCAGTTTTATTTTACTAAAATGTTATTTTTAAGAAATCATTGATAAGTCAAAAATAGCTGGTCCCAGATAATAAAAAACACATGATGGTTTAATATTTTTTTTTTAAGGCTAGCCAAAAGAAAAGTCAGCCATGCCTTATTCCCTCTCTCACGCTTCCTACAGCTATAGATTTTGTTTGACCTATTGGTTTTAAAACAGAACACCTGAAGGATGGGAGAGGGAATTAGCACACTTCGCAAAGCTTAGAACAAAAGAGGGCGGATGCAAATAGATTTGTACATTATGGGGCTGTTGCGCCATTTGACAAAAATAATAATCAAATAGGATCTTATCGTGTCCATGCTATCAAACACACACACACACACACACACACACACACACACACCCAACAGCAATATTTTGAAGTCTTCACCGGGTTTTTATTTGTAACTGACTTTAGTGTCCAGTCTTTTAAAATGTGGGGTTTCCCCCCCTCTGCCTTCACTCCTCCTTTTTTTTTTTTTTTTTTACTGACAAGCCCACAATTTCCAGAAAAGAAAGCTAGCATTAATTAAGACAGTGCCAGCTGTAATTTTCTTGGGAAGTAAATTTCTGCACAACTAAAGGTTACAGAGACCTTTTCACTGTCAAAATTTACTACAGCCTGTGAATGTTAATGTTTCTAATGAAGACATGTTCTCTGTCCCTGAACTTAAAAGTACCCAGAGAAGAAGGCGAGGGGGGGGGGGAGAAGAAAGGGGGTGGAAACTGTGTTTGACGAATGAATCTGGAGTTTGTGCATTAATGCAGGGTTATGCCTGCTAGTGCATATTGTAATTATAGTGTTTGGATAGCCTTGTTTTCTAAACAACGAATATTTCTATAAATTGGCAATTTTGCCTGACGAGTCGCCTTTCAGTGGGAGCCTTATGCCACAAAATAAAGACAGTGGTATAATCAGCATTTAACCTGTTAGACTGAGGGGATCTTCTCAACTAACTCTGCTGCAGGAATGCTAATGGAGGGAAGGAAATCTTCTTCAGTCACTTTGCATGCATCAAACAGAAGAGCACAGGGTAATTTGTATTTCTAATGATAAAAATTCCTTGGCATTTTAACTTAAATCTTTGTCTCCTGACGCAGTTCTTTTCTTCTTCTTCTTTTTAACCTGAGCCTTCTGGTGCAATTGGAGGTGGGAACTCGGAAGGAAACATCATCACTGCTCAGCGTTGCTTTTACAGGGGTAGCAAAATAATACTTTGATTTAAACTTACTGGATGTGGAATTCCCTCCTGCCAGAAGCTTGGCTTGTGCCTTCGACTGTAAACCTTCCAGCGTCAAGTCAAAAACTTCTTCATTTCCCTAAGCTCTGAAGTGTTGAGGTTGTATGGAACTGCCCATAGCCTTCGTTTGTTTTACAAATTTGAATTGATCTGAGTATTGGTTTTATTTCCTCGTCTTGTGTATTATTATGAAGAAAGGTATTAATTATTTTGTAATAAATTGGTAATCCATTCTGAGGTCAAGCATGGGGGTGGGGGAAGAAAAAAATGGTTGCGAAATAGATAATTTGAATTTTGCATGTGAATTTTGAGTGACGAATGATATTTCCTCAGTCAGGATGTTCAAAATAATATTTCTCCTTTTTATGGGTGGAGAATAAGAGAAAATCCCGAGCAATACCTCATAGCAGCCAAACTGGTTTTATTCCTCTTGAAATTTCTGTGCTGCTTCCTTCAAAGCGTAATGTCCAAATTCATGCTGAAATTTCAGTTTAGATCTTCTTTCTACCCAGGGTCAAGGATGAAGCAACCAGGTGTTTCTATGAAAGGTATATATATATTAGATGTAGTTTTTAACAACTTGGAACCAGTTTACCTATGAGATTACCTGACCCCACATGTACCCACTCAACCTCTTCAATAGGTGGAACTGGCACTATTACATTTGCCACAGAATACCTGTTCTGCATTTGTTAAAACTCTAACTGTGGCCTTACATACACTTTGGAACTCTTTGCTTGTTGATATCAGGCAATTGCCTTCACTCTACTCTTTTTGGCACCTGCTAAAAATATTTTTGTTTGAACAAGCCTACCCAGATATTTAGAATTTTTTTGTGAGTTTTAATACGTTTTTAGTCTATTTTTAACTTTTTAAACATTTTAAATTATGGTTGTAATTTTTTCTTAGTGGCAATCTGATATCTCTTTTTGTAAATCATTTTGGTTTGGTTTTTTTTTTTAAAAAGCTTGTGCAAATTTCATGAAATCAATATTGATTGATATTGATTGATTGATTGAATTATTAGGGTCCAATCCTAACCCTAGCCACTGCCTGACAGACCTTAACAGAACAGGGGATCTAACATTGCCCCCACAGTCCTACCTAGCTTGCTGATCAGGGTGGAAAAGCAGGGGGAGAGGCAGATCACTATGGAGTTAGCACAGTGCCTAGGCCTCAGTTGGCTCTGATGCCATCATGCGACAGCCATGAGGCCACTCCCTTCCAACTCATAGAATGACCCTTTATGGGTCTTGTTGGTTGGTGGTGGTGGGGAGGCAGTGGGAAGCACTTCTTCCCTCCCACACATTTGACAGGTGGAAGGGGGACCTCCATACCAGTGGAGGCCAGCGGGGTGGGGTAAAGGGACACCCCCAACCCAATGTAACCTCTCCACTCCACCTGGTGCGAAGTGGGTTTAGAGTGCTTTGTTAGTCACCAAACACAGGACACTGACACAGGACACAGGACACTGACTGCTGTGCAATCTAAAAACAAACAAAGTTGTTAAAGATGCCCATCAACTTTTTTTAAAAATAAAAAACTAATACATAAACCATAAAACAACACCAGCATTGACAGGATCAAAGAAAAAAAAATAGAGAGAGCCAATGCAGTGCAGTGCAGTGGTTAGAGCAGGGGTTGTCAACATGGTCCCTACTGCCCACTAGTGGGCGTTTCAGGATTCTAGGTGGGCGGTAGAGGGTTCTATGGCACAAGCTGAATCCTTCTTCCATCGAGCACTGGTGGGCAGTAAGGAAATTTTACCATCTAGAAAGATGCATTAGTGGGCAGTAGGTATATTAAGGTTGACTACCCCTGGGTTAGAGTGTTGGACCTGGGAGACCAGGGTTCAAATCCCCACTCAAGTCATGAAGCTCACTAGGTGTGACCTTCGACCAGTCACTGCCTTTCTTAGCCTAACCTACCTCACAAGGTAGTTATGAGGATTAAATAAGGAGGGTGCAAAACATGGAAGCCATCTTGAGCTCCTTGAAAAAAGGTGGGGTGTAAATGCAATGAATGAATGAATGAATGAATGAATGAATGAATGAAGTCAGATGGGCCTCACTGGGGTGAACATCCCACAAATGGATTTTTTATTCATTTATAAAAAGGCCCTCTTCATTTAGCCCCACCCTGGGGCATCTCTCAGAAGGGGGTACATGGACAAGGGCCTCCAAAAATGATCTTAGGATCTGGGTAGATTTACAGAGAGGTGTGGAGGTCTCAAGCAGTAAAGGATGTCCATACGGTGTGTAAATGATGCCGTCACTTTTCAGAGTGTTGTCACTGGTGATGTTTGGTTGGGTTATATTTGGATACCCACCTCTTCATCCAAGGAGCACAAGGTAGCACACATAGTTCTCCTCCTCCCCATTTTATCCTCACAACAACCCTGGGAGTTAGTTTAGGCAGAGAGTGAGTGATTGGTCCAAGGTCACCCAGTGAGCTTCATGGGCAGGTTGAAGGATTCGAACTCTGGTTTCCCAGGTCATAGGCCGACATTCTAACTACAACACCACCTCTGACATAACTTGCAGTAGAGGACTCGGGTGAGTTTTTGCCTTCTCTCTAATGCTGAATCTAAAGTTTTCATTATCTGCTGCACTGACTCCCCCCACCCCGGATTGTTTTAATTGCTTATATATTTGTTCCATTGCATATAGGATGTTGTTAGGTGGGGTATATGTAGCTTTCTTACTAAATAAATACGCCAACCAATAATACGCCTATTTATGTTGAACACAGAGATGTACCGAATTGGACATGCATATGACATTTTCCACATACAGGCTTGCTTTTTTTAAAATTGTTATTGTTATTCCGTCCCAATTTGGAATTTAGACCCTTTGGAATCTTTTGGATGAGAGCAAGATTCCCAACGACGCTGAAATGTAACTCTGTGTTTCTGGACCACTGGCAACAGTGGATATGGTCAGGTTGAGAGGAGGAATGTGAAGAATTATCCCAGTTAATGAGTACAGGGATATTGCTACACTACCCAGAGAGACGCATATTTTGCCATTTGCGTCTCTGAGGGAGAGTTTGAATATCACTTCCGCGGTTCCTTGCCATGCGCTTGATTTATACATCAGCCAGGGTAATGAACGTTGGTTTCTCATTCTGCCCATCAGCATTAGGGAATAGAGCAGAGCCATGGGACAAAAAAAAAAGTAGGAAATCAATGTCTCAGTAAATATCTATATGGACACCGGGATAATCTATTAAAAGCCATGACTATCCTATACCAATAGAGAGATCAGATCTCATTACGCCTCCAATCCCTTCCCCTAACATGTAAATTGGATTTCATTTGAACGTTCCCTTCTCCACCCCACACACAACTACTGCCACAGTCCCTTTCAAAGCACTGGAAGAAAGTGCATCCTTTCTACATCTTTTGCCAGGACTACCCTGCTTATGGGATGCCAGTGGCAGCGGAGTGGTTACAGTGTCAAACTTGGCCATGCTCAAGCTCACTGGGTGACCTTGGGGGGTCAGTCATTGCTTCTCCGCCTGACCTACCTCTCAGGGCTGTTGTGAGGATAGAACGGGATGTGTGGAGGACTACGCATGGCATCTTGAGCTTCTTGGAGAAGAAGGTGGGATATAAATGCAATGAACAAATAAACAAATAGAAATGAGAAAATTGACAGGTAAAGAAAGGTTGGGAAGATAGGATAACATGCTGTGTGGTGCTCCCTGCTGCTATGACACCATCACCCTCTGGGTGACACTCACCACTGAGAAGCCACTGTAGGAGGAATGTCCCCTTAGGGGTTCAAGTAAAGAGGCTCACACTAAATTCTCAGTCAGTCAGACTCTAAGCAGTAACACTCTCAGTAAACAGCTTTGAGGTTTTCTGCAAAAAAGTGGTATATAAATTTTATGGCATGGGTAAAAATTGCCAGACAGAACCCAGAGAGTGTGTGAGAACATTTCCATTAGGATACACACTACATAGGCAAATGAACGTTGTCAAAGCTGTTCATCCTCTACCCAACCATCTTATGCCACTCCAGCACCATCCACAGTACTTGAATAATACTTAGCCCATTTTTCTTTGTCAGAACCCTTCTTGTACCTTATCTGGAGTTGTTTTTCGCTTTAACTTCCAGCTATTAGGTTCCTCCTTAACTGATTTGACAGATTCATGGAGGAAAGGTCCATCAATGACTATTAGCCATGATGGCTATGCTCTGCCTCCACAGTTGGAGGCAGCAATGCTTCTGAATGCTGGTTTCTGGAAACCATGGGAGGGGACAGTGCTCTGGTGGTTGGCTCCTGTTTGCTGGATTCCCACAGGCAACTGATAAGGAGCCTAACAGAAATCCCACTGCCCATACCTTGCAGCCAACTGGGACCCAAGTTGTCCTTGGTGGGAGGAACATCCAAAGCATATTAAGGGGAGCAAACCACAAGACTGGCAAAATTTCTCAGGGATGTTCCACTGATCCCTATCTACAACTGATACTCCTTAGAACCTACCTGGGAGTTATACCAAGCAGATCCAATAGCAATTCGTAAGTAACATGAGAAAGTAGAATAGAAGGTCAGCAGAACAAAGAATTCCTCAGGGTATGTGGGAAAGGGCACTGATGAGAAAGTTGCAGAAATCACATAAAGGGCAGCATTGGACAGCCTCAGCAAACTGAGCCTTGGGCTTTCGGAATTATGGAAATTCAATGTAAGATTCTGAAATCTGGATGTGTCATTAAAACGTATACCTACTTACATTGTGTAACGAAACACAAGGAGCTGCCTTGTTGGACCATTGGTGCAGCTACCTTGGTATTGTCCACAATACTCGTCTTCAGTGTTCCCTACTTTACTCTATAAAAGGCATTTTTAAAAATAGTGGTTTGCACAACCCACTCAGGAAGATGATAATACAATAAAATTCAAAAATCTAACAATTAATTGCCCATCCGTTCAAAATCCAGTTAAAACTATTCAGTTTAATTAATTCAGCAAAATGGTTGAACTGGATCCAGTGATGCCAGCTTTTCAAAGTTTGATAGTCATTTACATCGCCAGTGCTTCCGCTGCCTCCACCCTTGTTTCTTAGCACTCTCTAGGGAATCCTAGCTACCGCCCAGGGGGTGGTACCATCCACTTTGGGAACCACTAGTCTACACTGACTAGTAGTGGATCTCCTGAATGTCAGGCAGGGATCCTCACCAGCTCTGCCTGTGCATTCTCTTGCCTCTGAAGAACTTTGGTGCAAGAGGTGATTTTATGGCCTTTTCCTTCTTTTTTTCTCTTTTTTTTCCTTTCCTTTTCTTTTCTTTTCTTTTCTTTTCAAGGCATGAGTCTGATATCAGGAAGCTCCAGGTCTCTGAGGAAGGGGCAAAACACACCTGTTCTTTATTTCCAGATTGGGTTTGGTCCTGGAAACCATGCACAAGCCTGCTCCAAAACTATTTCTGATCCATGGGAGGCTATGCTGTCTCCATGAGATTCCCCACCCACATGGTACAACCCTCCGTGGACTGCACCTCTTCAGAATGGGGAGAACCCTTGACGAAACTCCACCACATGAACATAACAACTACACAAAACCTCCCTCCACATAGAAAATTAACCCATTCCAGAGAACGCCCTTCCTTCTGACCTCTTAGCTATCTGCAAGCAGGAAGTAGACTTTGACTAGGGGAAATCCTGAATCCCGTGGTTCGGCCGACTTACCAACAGCCATGCTGATTTGATTTATGATGCCAAATCAACCAGGAGGTACTTGGAAGCCTCCGTTTCAGTTGCCTGTGCTGGGCTGAAGTACTTGGCTTCCTGGTGCCTGCAATCGTTTCATTTATTCCAATAAATCCACGTTAGGAAGGACCACACACTGTGATGCAAAATCTTGTTCTTACAAGGTCCCTTATCGAACAACAACCCCAGCTCAGCAAAGAACGTAATTATATGCCCATGTCATACTTCCCACATGGCAGAAATTTGTGCATAAATTACTTCCTTCCTGGTGGTTGGAGGTCCTCGTGGATGGCAGTTAAATTTGCGGCTACCATCCACTTTACCAGAGGGTGATACCTGTGGGGAGCCTGTCACCTTTTTCTAGTAACTACCTACAAAGACCCTTTAATGTATTGGGGAGGGCTGGCCTGGAGAGCTTATAATAATGGGTTTTTCTCCATATGCCTCATCTACCACTCAGAGACTGCCTGACTGGGCAGAATGGGTGACTTTCTTTACCAAGAGATGATGATGATGATGATTTCATTGATTGTACAAAACCACTGGCACCACCTCAAAGTGGTTTACAGATCTAGATGGACCATTGGTCCAGCTTCCTGTCTTCCTATATGTCTTTGAAGAAGGGCCGTAGCTCAGGTGGTAAAGCGTTTGCTTTGCATGCAGAAGATTCTGGGTCCAACCTCATACCCTTCAACACTCCTCAGATGAAAATAGGGATATTCTATTCTACATCAGTATCACGGCCTGGGGGGGGGCTTTTGCATGTTTAGATTTTTATTACAGTTTTTCATGATACAGACCAGGAGTACCAACTTGGCCCCATGACCATGAGTGCTCAAGGCTGTGGGTGCCATGCAACGTGCATGGCCCTGGAACCAGAATTTGTGGGTGCCTGGCTCCTTCATGAGGAATTTTGTGGGTGCTCAGGCACCCAGGGCCCTAGGGAGTTGGCACCTATGATACAGACAACCCCTCTCCTTTTTTCCCTTCCTCATTTCTGGGCCCAATTTCAGATGCTTGTATTAATTTGCAAAGTCCCACCAATGAAGCAAGGCTCTACCACCTCAAGGACTTCCTTTGCTCCTTCAGGGAGTGACGGCCGCAGTCCCAGCCACCTAGTATATACCCTGATGTCACCAGGATCCCCACATCTGGTGCCCTAGGAAACAAAGGGTAAGTCTGAGCAGGAAGAACTTGGAACGCCTTGTGGAGTGTTGCCTTGCTCCATTTCAGATTATGGGATGCAACCCTTGCTGTTAATAAAACTTAGTGAGTGTGGTGGGGGTGGAAACCTAGCAAGTTGTATAAGATTAATAAGAATATTTGCCATTTGTATAGCATATTTCAAATGTGAGTAAGAATGCTGGGCTGCACATTGCCCCTGCCCTTTGGAACTCCCTGCCTATTGACATCAGGCAGGTACCATTACTGTATTCTTTTCAGCACATATTAAAAGCAATCTTGTTTTGACAAGTTTAGAAAGTTGATGCAAGTTTTAATCTGTTTTTAGTTTACAAAAGTCTCAAATTATTGTTGCTTTTTTGTTTCTTATTGTGTACTGCTTTGAGGTTGTTGTTTTTACAACCAAACAGTGTTTAAATGCCACAAAATAAGTCAGTCAGTCAGTCAGTAAATAATGATATCTTAAACTGCTATAAAAATTAAGAAGGCATCCCAGAATGACAAAAAAGTGGACATAATTTACACATGTAGCTATTTAGCCGGGATCTAAAAATACAGGATACTTCCCTAGTAAAAGAACTTGGGTGCATATGCATTTCTTGCGATTCACAATATAGGGCAACAGCACAGCATGCCACAACCTCCACAGAGAGACTCTGTTCTTGACAACTGGCTTCACACAAGCTCCTGTGTTCTGTTTCATTCCCTTTCCTGCCCCATACTTCTTATAGGGTGGCTGTAAGGTTTTTCTGAGATAGTGGCCTTCTGAGTTCTTTGGAAAATCGCAGCGTCCTGATATAGTACTTTGCCTATTTAGTCGTAACAAAACAGCAAAGCAACAGCCTAAAATCTGAACTGGGGGGAAATGAACAAAAAGGATGTTCTTGCCTCTCCAAAGAAAATGCAGCTCCTTTGCGTTGCCTTAGGACAGTACAGTCTGTTTGCTCAGACACATATTTAGCAGCGAGCTACAAATCTCTCAGTTTGACGACAGAACAATTGTCAACATTCTGTTTCCTTTGTCTCCGATGATATTATCTGCGGTGCTGTTCGGAGATAGGAAATGTGTGTGTCTGTCACTGTACCTGTCTGGAAAGTAACAATACCCTCTAGCTCCGGAGACTCACTTTGCAGAGTTTTATTAGTATAATGAATGAACGCCCAGCAGTGCACCCAAGAAACAATTTGGAACTCTGGATTTTAAAAGCCATCATTAGTAACAATGAGAAAGAACCAGCTGCTGTTTGCAGATGTACTTTGTTGAAAGGTATGTGTGCAACCGTGTGTGTGCACGCGCGTAAAATGTGCACAGAGAAGGAAAGTGGACTGATAATTTGTCAGCAGGGCCCTTTGAATGACTGGACTCTAAACTACCCAAATCCTGACTTTGTGGGTCACTTATGAGCATGGTATGGCTATGTGCATCTAGTTGGTGATGCTGGAATTACTAACCAACCCCAAATAGTCAGATTGCATGAAGTCAGCTGGTAAGAACATGACTGAGGTGGAGCTATCCCTTTGGCTATCATATCTGTGAAGATAAGGAAATGCCTTTTGATTGGACTAATTCATTTCCACACTGTCATGCTCTGAGGCAGACATTATTATGAAAGCAAAGGGTTGCAATCAGTCAAGTTCTACCCAGACTGCATCCACTTAAATTAATGGACATGACAAACCTAGACCCATTGATTTCAGTGGGTACTATGAGAAGAACTTAGCTGAATACAACCCAAAATCTTTTGTAGAAGCACACACCCAAGTGGAGAGAGAACGGTGGGTGGAATGTTTATCGATGGCCCCCTCCTCCATAAATTTGTCTAATTCTCTTTTAAAGCCATCCAAGTTGGTGAACATCACTGCCTCCTGGGGGAGCAAGTTTCATAGTTTAACTATGTGCTGTATGAAAAATTACTTCCTTTTATCTGCCCTGAATAATTTGGCCCGAGTCTTCTTTAAGATATGTTGGCAATATGTACACCGACTGGACAATGTGCATGCTTTCTGGCTGACAATGTTCATTGGTGCACATTTCCTAATAACGTGTGGACTACTGTGCATGCTAGGTGGACATCAACGTCATCTCCTGACCCTGTGCTTTTGGCTTCTTCACATTCTCCGTGCCTTTCTGTGAACTTGCACAATCCCTTGTCTTGATGTGTATTCTCCTTTGAATCCGCATCAACGACAAGATACAGACTAAACTGGAGGAGTGATAGCATGAAGACCTGTGGGGTGCTTTAATACAGGACCAGAGAAACACATGCTAAACTTTACTTACCTTTGATTAATGGTGTTTGATTATTAAGGATTCTCCTAGACAGATGTGTTCCGCGTGCTAAGGCAGTCCAGTTCAAGCCCCTTTTGAG
>NC_139561.1:32480474-32622974 GCF_965112155.1 Podarcis liolepis
ATTTTAGAAAAAAATAAAAGATATACACACTCTCACACACAGAGAAATATTTCTTGAAACAAAGTCAATTGATGCCAATGTTTTAATTTTCCCCTTTTCTATCCTACCTTCAACCCAAGGAATTAAATCTAGCATAGATGATTCCTTCTCCTCCATTTTTTAACCTCGCAACAAGGCTAGGACAGAGTGATAGCCCCAAGGCTGGTCAGAGAGCCTTGTGGCCAAGTGAAGATTTGAACCTGGATCTTCTCTGTCCTACTTAAACCCTGCTGTACATCGGCTGATTAATCAGTTGGACCACATGCAATTGCTTGACTGATTGCACCTTTATCTATTTCAGCAATGCTCTGAAGTCATGCACTGCACACAATTGAAACGGAAGCTCTACCTGATGGCTTACAAAGTAATACAGATGGATAACCAGATGGATAACCAGGCTCCGCTGCGTCTCATGTGATTTCAGGCACAATTTCAGCTGATACCATTACCACTTCTGCGTCAGTGGTAGGGCAGGCAGGGTACCTGTGGAACTGCCACCTTGGTGGTCTTCTGACATCTCTGAGTGCAGAAAATCTGTTGAGGTCCTCCAGCTCCCATCATTCCTCACCATATGCCACACTGGCTGTGACTGATGGCAGTCAGAGTGCTCTGGAGGTCCACAGATTCTCCCACTCTGGCTCTAAGGTAAGGGGAACCAAGGTGGAGTGGACAGAAACACAGGAGAAGAAGGAAGCCACCCTGCATCTGGCAGGTCATTGTGAGGATGCACAGGAAGAAAGACAGGCAATGTCTACTTGGTCCATCGAGCTCCCTATTGTCCACACAGACTGGCAGCAGCTCTCCAATGTTTCAGGCACAGTTCTGTGCCAGGCCAAGCTGGAGATGCCAATGAAGATCCAGCCTGGGGCCTTCTGCATGCAAAGCAGATCCTCTACCACCGGCCTCGTCTGCAAAGACCTATAGGAACAGAGGAAGCTGCCTTATACAGAGTCATACCAACGCTCCATTTATCTCAGTGCTGGCTGAGGATTTCAGAGAGGGGGTTTCTCCTAGCCTCACCTGGAGAGAGGCCATTGAGGATTGAACCTGGGACCTTCTGCATGCAAAGTAGATGCTCTGACTGCTGCGTTTGCAGCCATTCTCCAAGTGCTGGACGAGCTGGTTTTCACTCTGGCCCAGCAGGACTCTTCTTACATTATTAGCCATCTGTGTTAGATGTGTAAAGAAAATATGTAAGAATGGGGATTGTAGGGAAAGACCTGCCAAAAAAGTTGGAAAACATCTTCATGTATGTGACAACGGCTGCCAGAGTTCTGGTAGCACAAGGTTGGAAGACTGGAGAAACCCCAAGTAAAGAATCATGGCGAGAAAAATTGATGGACTATGCAGAACTGGCAAAACTGACGTATAAGCTACGGGACAAGGATAACTGTGACTTTAAGGAAGAATGGGAACCCTTTACAAAGTATCTGAAGAGGCAACAAAGCGAACTGGACTCCTTGGCAGGTTTTGAATAAACATTCACAAACTTGTTATTGATAATAATCAGCAAAATAGTTTAAGGATCTACACAACTTTGTAACATGCAGAAAACAGCATTCTTAGAGAAACCAAAGACTGGAACTGAGGGAAGTCGGGGGGTGGGTGGGTTTTGTGTGGGAGGGGGGAGGGAGGAAAAATGGGAGGGAGAAACAAGGATGATATGTTTTTGGAGAATATGTCTTGTTATAATTTTGAATAAAAAAACAAAAAAACCCCCAAAATATGTAAGAAAAGCCTGCTGAATCAGGACAATGGTCCATCTAGTTCAGTATCTTGTTCCCAAGGTGGCCAACCAGATGCCTGCAGGAAGCCAGCAAGCGGGAATCAAACACAAGAGCCCTCTCCCCTCCTGCGGTTCCCATCAAGTTGTATTCAGAAGCAACGGTGGAGGCAGATCATAGCCATCCTGGCTAGTAGCCATCGTTAGCCTTCTCCTCCCCGAATCTGTCTAATCCCCTTTTAAAGCCATCCAAGTTGGCGGCCGTCACTGCCGCCATGGGAGCACGTTCCTTAGATACAACAGAGTGAGGTTTGCCGTTCCTGAAACATTTCACTTTCTACTCTCGTCTACTGGCCTGTTTGTTTGTTTGCATTCTTTCTCACAGATTGTGCATGTGTGCGTGCAATATATAGAAATGCTCCGTTTTTTATTTTTTTCTACAAAGGTAGCAGAATTCTCCAACCAGGAAAGGTAGTTCAAAGATAAATGTGACTGTCCCCCCCCCCCATTCTTATCCCGTCTTTCCTGCAGCGCTGCATCCAAGCCATGCTTTATAGGTGACTGCATACATCAGGGAGCGCTCTAAGTGTGTCTTTACAAGTATCCCGAACGCTGTTTGAGTATGGAAATTGCCGACAAAAGAAATTAAGAGCAGGAACCCCATGATTAGACTAATGCATTGATCAAGTCAATTCTTCTCTGTTTCACTGCCAACACACCACATATAAAAGCGTCATTAAAGAAACTTTGCTGTCTCTCTTACTAATGGTCTACAATTTGAGCAAGCCCGGATGATTGACAGGCTTTGCCAGGGCTGCCTGTGTTGTCTGAAAAAGCCACATCAGATCAGCGGAAGCTTTAAGCAAAGCATAAATTATAGATACACGTCTGTTTCTTTGATGATGTGAGACTGTTAGGTGCGTCCCACTTCCATCACACAAAAGAACTGCACTTTCATGCCGCTTTTTCACTTTGTCACATCACATTTGGAAAAACAACAGTGAAAACATAAATGTTCTCTCTCTCTCTCTCTCTCTCTCTCTCTCTCTCTCTCTCTCTCTTAACAAACAGCCTGTTCAAAGCCAGCCTTAAAAGTTCTCCTTCCCTCCCTCTCCCCCCCACACCACACACACATCTCTCCCCCCCCCACATCGGAATTAATTAAACATAAAATGAGTGTTAAATTTCAAAGTTCAATGCAGCAAGGATTATGGTGGGGATTTTTAGTATCTATTTGTCACTGTTCGATGTGGCTTTGCACGGCAAAGCCACTGAGATGGAATATTTGGAGCGTTAAGGCCACCCTGGAATCAAAGATGTTCGGGAAAGTAGTAAAGAACAACAGCAAAAAATGACATTTTTTTGCTCTGTAAATTTTATTGCTGAAAGGTGATACAATTTCCTGTTTGCTTGGGGCATGCGGGGGGGGGGGGAGAGAAGGGGGGCGATAGACCCCTGCAGGAGTTTCTTTGCAGAGCTGCAATAAATGGCATATCTAAGATGCAACAGAAAGCGCGCACACATGGATCTTACTCTGTGTACAATGCAGCTGAGGTTTTTCTCTCTCTCACCGTAAGGTCCCCTCTTAATTTTTCAGTGAACAATACAGCAGGCTTGCAGGCAGCGTTGCTAATGGAATTGTGCCACTGAATTCTCCCCCCCCCCCCGCTGAAAACAATCTGTATTTGGGTTGATGTCGAATCTCTCTCTCTCACACACACACACAAATAGAAGATTGGTGAAAAGAAATTTTCACCATTATTTATTTCCCTGCAGAAGGGTTTCTATATGCAACTGACCATGAGCAAATTGAATCTTTGACATAGCTACACATGTCAAAATTCTGGCACAAAATAAAAAAGTATATTATTTGGCTGCATCCAAGTGTTGCCAGCTGCTCCTGTGCTGCTACCAATATAAAGCTTAAAATGTTTTAATAATATCTTAATAGCTTCCCCACCCCCACCCCCACCCCTTTCCAAAGAGTACTTTGCTAATGGGCAATTTTGCTTTCACGGAATAGCGCTTTCTGCTGCCCTTTTTGCAAAAGGCTCATCCCGTATCACTTCTTTAAGAGATCAGACGTTTTCTTTTCCCTGAAGGTTCAAAAGATCTGTAAGTTGACATAATTCTGTGCAAGTCGCTCTGGCAGTGTAACATAAGATAGTCCATATTCCCTCCAGACTTTGGCCTCTGTAACTGTGCCCATCACTCACTTAACTTCACCTTATCTTTAAATAAGTTTAACCAAAAGGGACTTGTTCAAGTCGCCACCTCTTGAGTGATCTGAATCATTTATGTGATCTTCATATGCGCTTGTTAAGCTCTATCCAGCTGGCCTGTGTATAGTCGTCTTTGGTACACCCGACACTGCTGCATTGGAATTAAAGCAACAAGAATATGACACTATTGTGTTTACCTTCTAGGGAAATGAACAATTCTCACTGCCTGCCCCCCTCTCCACTAGGAATGGGCAAATCTATCCATTTGAGTTTCTCTACGTTTCTCATTTTTCCAACCTCCACATTTCCACATCAGTTTGCAATCCAAAACATCACTCAATTCCTTGATCTCCCATTTGTTGAGTTTTGTTTTCTGACAATGATGAGCAACCCTCCCTGCAGTTCTTCTGATGGACTAAACCCTTTTGGCCTTTAGCTTAAAAATGCATGGATTACTTACTTTGGTCTTCCAGGTGGCTGTTTCTAAGCCCTATCTACGCCCTTGTTGCTTCCATTTTTATATTACTTCTGTGTTTGTTGTTGTTGTTTAGTCGTTTAGTCGTGTCCGACTCTTTGTGACCCCATGGACCAGAGCACTCCAGGCACTTCTGTCCTCCACTGCCTCCCGCAGTTTGATCAAACTCATGCTGGTAGCTTCAAAAACACCATCCAACCATCTCATCCTCTGTCGTCCCCTTCTCCTTGTGCCCTCCATCTTTCCCAACATCAGGGTCTTTTCCAGGGAGTCTTCTCTTCTCATGAGGTGGCCAAAGTATTGGAGCCTCAGCTTCACGATCTGTCCTTCCATTCAGCACTCAGGGCTGATTTCCTTCAGAATGGATACGTTTGATCTTCTTGCAGTCCATGGGACTCTCAAGAGTCTCCTCCAGCACCATAATTCAAAAGCATCAATTCTTCGGCGATCAGCCTTTACTTCTGTACAGGGCTGTTTTTCCTTCAGCTGGAGCTCACTGGAGCTCATCTCTGGCACCTCTCAAGTAGGCGCTATTGCCGTTCTAAGAGAACAAGGGAGAAATTCATGGTGAGCTCTGGCACCTCTTTTTCTAGAAAAAAAATAGCATTGTTTCTGTACATTAAGAAGTAGTACCAGGACCAAGTTCACAGTCAAACTCTTGTTATGCATATTGTGTTTGTTGTTGAGTATTTCTTATCTGTGTGGAAAAAACGCAATAAAAATCTTTTTTAAAAAAAGAAGAGTCATTGGAAAGCTGAATCAGAACCACCTATGGGGACCCAGATTAATTTTGTGGGGGGACATAGCTCTCTCAGAGAAGGAGAGCCACCAGGCAGTGTGAAAAATGGATAGGTTTGAGAAGAATTTGGTTTTCATTCTTTGTTTCATAAATAAGAGGCAGCATACCTTACACCCCATGGACTCTCAAGCTCCTATGTGAAAAGGGAGCTAACTTAAGGTGGAGTAATGCATGAGGCATAGGATTTGTGCTTTAAGATAAAACTCCAAATGCATGAGAGGAGAGCACTCATAATATCACACTGGTGGATACTTTCCTTGCTTCTGCACTGTGATTTGCTTTGTACAAACTCATAACTGAAACAATGGGGGGATCTTTTTTAAAAGTGTGTTCATGAAAATTCATCACTGTAGTTCAATTTTCTCAAAATATGCAAATTCTTGAATGAATTTTGCCTATTGTACCATTTTTTGGGAGACTATTTCCCTGATTTAATGCATTTTCTACTTTCACTTCATTTACAGAAATGCAGTAACACATTACTTTCACTAATATATTCGTGCATCTACAAGCCTTAACCTAGTTTGTGCATTTTTGTAAACATCATTTGACTGTAGAACTGAATTACAAAATTCAGAGGAGAGCAAATTTTGCAGGATGACTGCATTTGGGTTTCCATATCATTTTGGAAGGTGAATTAGACAATTTTGCCTTTAAGTGCAAACTGAATCGAAATTCCCCCTGAAATTCCCTTCTGTCCCATATAGTGACAGGGTTATCTTGCAATGGATACTTTGGCAATGTTATTTTTCTAGAACCTTCTTCCTCTGCCTGACCTCCCCTTCCCCCCCCCTTTCTTCACTAAATCATTTTTTAAAAGAAATCCCCATCCCAAAGTACAGTGAATTCAATGCAGATCTACGAATCGCAAAGGGCTACCACAAAGATGGGGGTAATGAACTTTTCTTTGATACAGTTCATTTTTTCAGTTAACAAATTAGCAGCAGAAATCATAGCCATTATGATTATAGGGCTTTGCGCACACACAAAAATCTATTAACTCAGTCAAGGTATTATAATAATAAACAATAATAAAAACAGCCTTTAAAATGAGTCGGAACCATGTTTTCCAGTAAATTTGTCCCAGGAGTGGCACTTAAACTTTAAGTATAATAATAACAATTAAAAATGCAGTCCTCTTATGCTGCAAATTTTCTAAAGAATGATCCCAATAAAAGATTTCAAACTGTATATAGAGATTGCTCAAATTATCGTTGGAAAGGACTGCTTCCTGCAATTTTAAGATGCAAGGCATTTTGTTTTATTTATTTATTTATTTTTAAAAACAATCTCTTATCTACTGGGTATCGTTTTGGCTTTTAGGAGGCAGAAGCTTAATTGACCAATATCAAATTAGGCCAGAACTCAAGAGTGAAAACACCAATGTATTGCAGAAGTGTTTGCCAAAGAATCCTTTGTTTGTGAGCTTCATAAAATGGAAGTTATTGTGCCTGCTGCAGATTCTGTGGAAGCCTATAGCTTCCAGGAAACAAGAGCAGATATCTTTCTATCGCCCAGGAAAAGGATGTATGAGATGTTGCCATAGCTTGAAGCAAAGGGGTGACAAAAGAAATATAGCAAGTGGCAATTCTGTTTTTAAAAAAATACCTACTTTGTGGTTTAAACTTCCAAAGTGGTCAGAATTCCAAGGGTGGTTTAACAGTGAATTCCTCTTCCCAGGGAACTCTGGGAATTGCAGCTCTGTGAGGGGCATTGGGAAGTCTCCTCAATACTCTCAGTGCCCTTAGCAAACTACAGCTCCCAGAATTCTTTAGGGAAAGCCATGGCTGTTTAAAGTAATAGAACAGTGCTTTAGATATAGGCTTAGGCTGTGCATGTGGCCTCACAAAATGGTTGAGAAGCTCTGAGGTGACCGGGAAGCAAGTTGTGAAATTAGCCAGATTTGACAAGTCCAAGTTCACTGCTACAGCTTCCCAAGACTTGTGCGTTCATGGATAAGAGCCAGAGAGCCAGTGTTGGCCACGGTATCCTCCTGAACCGTCTAGGAGGGCAGGGAGTTGGGGTCACTGTTGTGCAGTGGTTCTCCTCCTTCCTCCTGGGTTGTGTCCAGAAAGTAGTGGTACCTCAGGTCTCCATCCTCTCATGCTTTTTAGCATCTATATTAAACCACTGGGAGAGAACATCAGTGGGGTTGGGCTGGGTGTTGACCAATTAGTGGATTAGACCCAGCTCTACCTCTCATTTAAATTGGAACCAGTGAAGGTGGTGAACATCCTGTGTGGGTGACTGGAGGCAGTTGGGGGTGGATGGTGGTGAACAGATTGATATTAAATCCTGACAAGACAGAAATATTGTTTATGGGGAACAGGGGACAGGTAGGTGTGGGGGGTTGGCTGGTCCTGAATAGGGTAACTGTAGCCCTAAAGGACCAGGAGCACAGCCTGGGAGACATTCTGGACTCACAGTTGTCCATGGAGGCGCAGGTCAGTTCTGTATCCAGGACAACTGTCTACAGCTCCATCTGGTACATTGGCTAAGACCCTACCTGCCCATGCACTGTCTCGTCAGAGTGGTACATGCTCTGGTTATCTCCTGCTTGGGCTACTGCAATGAGCTCTAGCTGGGCTACCATTGAAGGTGGCTGAGAAACTACAACTGATCCACAACGCAGCTGCCAGACTGATGACTGGGAGTGGCCAGCAGGACCATATAACACCGGTTCTAAAAGATCTAGTTTGGTTCCCAGTACATTTCTGAGCACAATTCAAAGTGTTGCTGCTGACTTTTAAAGACCTAAACACCCTTAGCCTGGTATACATGGAGGTGTGTCTCAACACCCATTGCTTAGCCCAGACACTGAGATCCAGCTCCGAGAGCCTCCTGCTTCTTCCCTCATTGCAAGAAGTGAGATTACAGTAAACTAGCCAGAGGGCCTTCTCAGTAGTCATGCCCACCCTGTGGAATGCCCTCTTGGCAGATATCAAGGAAATAAACAACACATTTATTTTTTGTTAATTAGAGACCCTGGCACCTTTGTTTGGGGGAAATGGGCCTTTGCATAACTAAAGAGTTGACCAAGTATAGGTGATTTGTTGCCATAGCAGATAAATGGCATTTGGTCTGGGCGGATGCTTGGAAATGTCAGCATAACATATACCACATCCTGAAGCTTCAAATAAGCCTTATGGAGCCAAAAACAATACATTAATTTGCCATAAACACTGACAAAAGCATTTAAGTCAGAGGGGGTGAGAGCATTTGTTCCAAGGAGGACTTCAGGGTGTTGGAACACCCCAAATGTGTACATCAATGCAAATTGGGGGGGGGTCCCTGCCATCCCAGTGTTCTTCATAGGGCTAGGGACAGATAGCAGAAAGCTGAGATGAAATATAGAGGCAAGGATAGTTGGAAGATGATGGAGGAAAAAAAGAGTAGAGCTGAAAATGAGAATAAAGAAGAGAAGTGAGGCTCAATCTGCCACAGCACATAATCTATGATTAACCTAAACACTGAACAATTTTTGAGGGTTTTGTGGGGGTCTTATGGTCCTGATTTTTTGAAATCTCAAGGGATGATTAGCGTCAGTCTTCATCACTTCGGCACCTCCACTGTCCAAATCAGTGATGAAAAGATAACACCCTGAATGTAAATCTTGAACTAGGGTGTTGTAACAATGTATGAATCATTCATGCGAAGTAGATTGTATTCCCCTCCCTTCTAAATATAATGCCAATGATTTTGTAAGTTCAGGAATGTGCTGGGATTGTACAGCTGTTTGTGGAAGAAGTCGAGAAACCATAAAATGTGAAAATGTAGTGCTTATTTTCTCCCTTTCTTACCACCACCCCTTCCAACACTTTCCCCTTTCTTCTGAGTCAAATGAAGAAGCAGGGCCATCTGAAAAAATGTAGCTTATATGTTTGCAGGAAGCAATACTTGTTTCTCGCTGCCAGAAGGCCAAACGAGTTTTCTCAAGTTGCTCGGCTTGGTAGCAAAAGTTCCTGTTCTACATCCCAGAACTTAAAGAGTCAAAAGTGGGAAGCCATCCTGACTAAGATACTAGATGCCTTTCCAACCTTCTCTTATATTTGGGTCATTTTAATTGATCCCAGCAGATTCCTCCACTGCTTGGGCTCCCTCAGTAAGCCCACGGTGAATCATCACCTGGAGATACTCGACTCCTTTTCTAGCAGCTGAGACAAACCCTTTGGGAAGGAAACTGCTCCTCTCTTCACTCAAGGGAAGATTATTTAACTTCCTCCTTGCTGAGTAGCACCTCCAGAGGAGAATTGAGCAGGTTCATAGTTCTTCTTCATTATATTTCTTGCTTCTTCCTCGCTAAAGGAAGATTCTGATGTTCACTGAAACACTACATGGCTCAAAACATATTATTGTGGCTGCTAGCTGCCTATTCCTCTGTTAAGCTAATAGTCCAGGATGGTTCATTGATGGTTCATCAATGGGAGCTAATGAGAGAGTCTCTTGATGGTTGGACATCTCGCTGGACTGTTTCGAATGAGATAGCCATCAGGGCTAAAAGAAAGTGAAACCTTCTCCAGCAGGTTGATAAGACAGAGGTGGATGTGTGGGAAGCAAGAGCTGGTGAGTTTGTGGTGACAGAGGTTTGGGTTTTTAGCAGTGTTATTTTTCTAGAAAAAGAGGTGCTTGAACTCAACAGGAGTACCTCCCTTGTTCTCTTATAATGGCAATGGCGCCCACCTGAGAGGTGCCAGAACTGAGTTCCAGCTGAAAAAAGCCCTGGTTTTTAGCTAAAGGCTGGGAGCTTTGTTTGTTTGTTTGTTTGTTTGTTTTGTGGTAGTGGGGGTATTGCCTCCTTAGAATACATAAGGCAGCTTAGACCAAAGCAACGCAATACAAAATCAGGGGTGAGGGGAGATGCAATCTAAAGCAAATAAAAATGCAATCTCCTCCCAGAAAAGCTGAACAAAACAGCTGCTACAAGGCTCGAGTGGGTTGATAAGTTTGGTGTATTTTGGGGAAAATAAGAGGGTGGCTATGGGACATGGGTGGTGCTGTGGGTTAAACCACAGAGCCTAGGACTTGCCAATCAGAAGGTCGGCGTTTCGAATCCCCGCGACGGGGTGAGCTCCCGTTGCTCGGTCCCTGCTCCTGCCAACCTAGCAGTTTGAAAGCACATCAAAGTGCAAGTAGATAAATAGGTACCGCTCCGGTGGGAAGGTAAACGGCATTTCCATGCGCTGCTCTGGTTCGCCAGAAGCGGCTTAGTCATGCTGGCCACATGACCCGGAAGCTGTACGCCGGTTCCCTCGGCCAGTAAAGCGAGATGAGCGCCGCAACCCCAGGGTCGGTCATGACTGGACCTAATGGTCAGGGGTCCCTTTACCTTTAAGAGGGTGGCTAGATCCAGCTGCCTGGTAGGTGTTAGGACAGGCAACAGCTGTGGACCCTACAAGGTTTAAGAATGCCAGGATCGGACACCAACTCAGGTGGAAAGTGATCAGGTCTTTTGGCATCTAAAGCAAATTTCTTCCTAAATAAGTAGCTTTGTCGACAGAATAATTTACAGCTTCTCCACCTCCCTTGATTACAGTTTTGTGTGTTTGTTTAAGTTTTATATTGCCCGTGCCTCCCCTGTGCCTTTTGCAAAAATAAAAAATAAATCAATGGAGGAATAGAGGCCCTTTTAACATTGTGCATTGCTAAACAATTGTATTCACTTTCAGAAACTTCTTTTCATTTTCTCTTGAAAGGAGACCTAGGCTAAATACCAAAAAATTCCTTCACTGCCTAGCATGGCTGAGTGCACTAAAATATAAAAACCTTGATTTAAGCTTTTTTGTATTCAAAGATCATAGGCAAGCATTCATTTGAAGGTTCAGTGGCATTTTGAAATGAGAACATCATATATAAAGATGTCAGCGGTGGAGCCTCCCATGGTGAGGTTGAAAGAAAAAGAAGAACAGAATGAATAGGAGAGTTTGCAGGTTCCAAGGAATTTTAACATCTCATTACTTAGATTACTCTACATGTAATTTTCCAATATTTCATATTATAAACTTTTGAATGGTATTGGTTAAAATTACTTAATGTCTGTCATCAAGTTCTTCTTGTTCATTATCTGCCTTAAATAAAACACTTTTTTAAAAATAGCTGGTTTCAGTAGGTAAGCAATTTTCTGATAATGCAAATTCTACGACATTTCCAAAGCTTGCGATGGGGGAGAAATGGAGACACACACAGAGAGAGAAAAAACCAGGGGGTTATCCAACCCTGAATATTCTTGAGCAATCTCGTGTTCCAATACATGTCACTGATGGAGTATCAAAGGGAATAGCATTGCATTCCAAATGAACAGTCCATTTCTACAATCCCCTAGTCCTCCCTCCTTTCCACCACCTAACAGGGTTTAGCATTAGCAACCCTGGCATTATCATGAGATGCAATGCTTTGGATTGGTCTTTAATCCCGCTCATCAGTCAAATGAGCCACGTGATCAATGCATCACTGTCATAAGTTGCAGCACCCATAGATGGGTCTCCACATTTGGCCTGAGATCTATCTTGTGCGCAGTATTGATCCAGTGAAATCAAGGTCAGGGATGAGCTCACCAGTCCAACTTGTGTCATGAAATTTGTGCTTCCATCTTTCAACTCGTGCTTCTGTAGCTTGGCCAGAGAGTGGCTATAAAGACAATGCGTGTGCCGGGGGAGAAAAATATGGTTCCTTGGGTGTCTGAAATTTTAAACAATTTCTCATTGCAAGACGTGATTCATATTTTGTGACTGTCTTTAAAATGCTGAAGCTATGGTACCTGCTGCCCTTGATGACTTCAATGAAGTAGCATTTGTATGTTCTGCATTGTGTTAATCAATCAGCAAATCTCTCCCTATCCCTGCATGGCCAGCGCCATGGTAGGAAGTATTTCTGCAGAGTAAATTCAACAGAAAACAGCAAAATCTCAGAAATAAGACCTAAAAGGAACATGGTACTCTCCTAATCCCTCTGGGGGAGCAGAGCCCAGGAGTACAATGGTTCTGCAAACATGGAAGTCATTCACTGCAATCTTATGAACCCATCCCCTATGCCTTGCACTGGGCCCTGCATTGGGGGAAGGGTGTTAAGGCAATGGCAGTCCATTATTGTTTATATTTTGAATTAGATATATATGGGGGCAGCAAAATCTTTTAAAGTGCTTAGAGCCTCTAAAGGTCTTAATCCAGTCCTGCCTGGATCTGCTAACATTCCATTTCATTGGATATCCATGAGTTGTCAGTGATTGGATCTGGGACCTTCTGAGTACAAAAGCTGTACCACTGAGCTTTAGCTAGTGTGGGAAGGCTGCAGGGGAATCTGTCGAAATCGCCTCCCCTTCTCTTCTACTGACAGAGGCACCAGCTGGATCAAAATCCCTTCCATGAGCCACATTCAGATTTCACCCCATGCCTGTCACAGATACAGCTGGCCAGTCGCCTTTCAAGACCTAACTTCTTAGCATGCAGGCTACTCATTGAAGGAGCAAGCCGGGTAGCTGTTCATGTCCAGTTTCTGGAGAAGCTTGAAAGCTGGAGGACATGGAGTGGGGGAGGCAAGGAAGAGGGAGTGTCTTGAAATCCATTTACATTTATTTAGCATCCCTTAGACTTTGTCATGCTGGCCACATGACCTGGAAGCTGTACACCGGCTCCCTCAGCCAGTAAAGCGAGATGAGCACCGCAACCCCAGAGTCGTCCACGACTGGACTTAATGGCCGGGGTCCCTTTACCTTTACCTTTAGACTGTAAAATAAAAGGAAAAGGGGGACCAGAAGAAATGATGCAATGTGAAGATAAGCAGCCAGTCTTCCTTCTCAGAGACTCCAAATAAAAAAATTGCCCAACCCCAACAAACCAGATGTATCCAATTAAACTTCGAGGCAATTCAGGATATTGTTTTTCCCTTCCCTCCCCCCTCCTTTTTTGGATGTTCCTCTTTTTTGAATGTAGTTCCTAAATAGTGAGGTACCTGACTATTCACCAACACCTTTTTTCCTTTTGTTGCAGCTGGATCCAAATCTCACCTATAAATAAATGTGATGCATTGATTCAAACATATTTGTTTTAAATGTTTGCTCATCAGTATTTCGAATCACTCCAGCGGCCAGTTTTGTGTCCCCAAAGATGGATTTCTGTTTGTGTTTGTTGAACAGGGGCTCTGCACCCCAAGAGTCATGTGACCATAGAATTCCATAAGTGGCGATTCGGAAGGGACCCAAAGGTCCTCTAGTCCACCTCCCTGTGAAGCTAGGAAAATTCATTTTGGAAAAACCATCTGTCCCTTTACTAAAAGAACTAGATCAGTTCATATTCAGATGACAGTTCATGTTCATACAAATGATCCTCAGCACAGTGGCGTAGCGTGGGGGGTGCAGGGGGGGCCGGCCGCACCGGGCGCAACATCTGGGGGTTAGGGTTAGGGGGCGCAAATCCACAGGTTAGGGGGCGTAAATCCACGGGTTAGGGGGCACAAATTACTTGCCTTGCCCCGGGTGCTGACAACCCACGCTACGCCACTGCCTCAGCATATATCTATATCTATACACACACACATATATACTGACATGATATATACATGGGAACATTAATTGTCAAATTTATTTCACCTAGCAAATATGATCATTAAACTTAAAGGCCCAAAGATTTTAAAGAGTAAGATCCACATGTAAGAGAATGAACTAACAACAAGAACAGACTGAACTTGAAAGTGAACTAGAAATTGTTCAAAGTTCTAACCCGAAATGAACTGGTGTAATGTACTGGTTAGAGTGTAAGGCTAGGACCTGGGAAAGACTAGGTCCCCACTTGGCCATGAAGCTTGCTGGTTGTGATGTTGGAGGTCAGTCACTGCCTCTCAGCCTAGCCTACCTCACAGGGTTGTTGTGTCAATTAAAAGAGAACCATGTATGTGCCTTTGAGCTCCTTGGAGGAAAAGTGGGGATAGAAATGCAGCAAATAAATAATAAACTTACTTCAGGTTCATTCACCCAGCAATTATGAGAGCTACTCTCAAATGCACTTCTGAGATTTTGGAACAAATTTGGTGAACTGGCCTAGTGCCTTCGAAACACTACATGGGACACTGAAGGAAGTCTCAGATTGAGGGAAGTCTCGACAGCATTTGAATTCTTATTGAGTTGGCTATCAGTGGGGGGGGGGGGAGAAAAGCTTTCCTGTAATCCAAAGGAAAGGTGGGGGTGGGGGTGGATAGCTTAGATAGATGATCGATAGATGATAGATGATAGATAGATAGATAGATAGATAGATAGATAGATAGATGATAGATAGATATAGATAGATAGATAGATAGATAGATAGATAGATGATAGATGATAGATGATAGATATTTCCATCCATGCTACAATAAAATGGCTACTTGGATACTTGCCAATATATTTATCTACAGCACATGTCAAACACTAATGAGAATTTCTGAAGTAATCCCTGAAATTATAAGGGGGGGGGGCACACGACACAATTATACCCATTTTGATTTTTGTTGTACATTTTGAGAATAACTGAAATGTGTCTTTTGTTTTCCCCAAACGCCGCTCATATCTTCAGTCTTTATTCTTCCCCGAGCAATAAATTAAACTTCATCTCTGTTTATTTTCAGTAACCCCCACCTCAGTTTCCTTTGCTGTGCACGGAGGCACGGGGAGGGGGGTGCGGGAATCTCCTGCTATATAGTTCAGGAGAGCCGTCCCTGCAGCTTTGGAACTGCACCGTTTATTTTGAAAAGATTAAGCCCATTAACTGTTTGAACTTTGCCAGTTCAAATTTAGTCTTCCTGCCAAAACCAGCTTAAATATTTTGAAACGCAGCCCTTCGCGAGACCACCTACAAGTTGGAAAGAGACATGTTTAAAAACATTACGAGGCTCAGAAACTTCCAGTATAGTTTCTTTTTTACATAGTGGCAAAAATAAGATTGGGGGAGGCAGGTTTCAAATTACAACCCCCCCCAAAGAAAAAGTAATGTGAGGGCCACTCCCTAGGGCATTATTTGTCTCCTCCCCCATATTGGTGTGAGACTTACCCTTTCACTCTCCTGCAGTGTGAGATGGAAGAGAAATCTCTGAGGTCTAGTGACCCATAACAGGAAGATAGGTTCTGAGGCCAGGCAGACAGCACACCCAGGTTAAGGAAGGTAGGTAGAGATAGTCTTGATGCTCAGTTGTGTTTTTATATTGTAAACTGACCTGGTATCATCCAATGAAGGGCAGGATAGATGATAGATAGATGATAGATGATAGAGAGAGACAGAGAGAGAGAGAGAGAGAGAGAGAGAGAGAGAGAGAGATAGGAAGAGGGAAGGAGGGAGCGAGGGAGGGAGAGGGAGAGGGAGAGGGAGAGGGAGGGAGGGAGGGAGGGAGGGAGGGAGAGAGAGAGAGAGAGAGAGAGAGAGAGAGAGAGAGAGAGAGAGAGAACCTGTTTGCCTCACTTTAAAAGGGGTATTACTGAGTTGGGGAAAGTTCAGAAAAGGACAAAATGATCAAGGGGTTGCAATGTTAGGGACTTTTTAGTTTAGAGAAAAGGCAAGTAGATACAGTTTTACAAAATTAAGCACGGTATGGAGAAAGTAGAGAGAAATAAGTTTTAATTCCCTCTCTCACAAGACTGCAACTCATGCACATGAAATGAACTGAAGGCTGGAAGATTCAAGACAGATACAAGGAAGTCCTTCACAAAGTGCAAAGTCAAACTAAGGAACTTGCACCCACAGAAGGCAGTGATAGCCATCAACTTGGGTGGCTTGAGCTGGTCTTTGACCATAATAAATTATCTATCTATCTACCTACCTGGGTGGCTTTAAAACAGGATCAGACAAATTCATGGAGGAGAGGGCCATGAATTGTTACTAGTAATGATGGCTGTGCTCTCCCTCCATGTCTGGAGGCAGCAATGCTTCTGAATACCAGTTGCTGGAAACCACAGCAAGAGAAAGTTCTCTTGTGCTCAGGTCCTGCTTGCAGTGTTCCTATATGGTTATGTGATTGGCCACTGTGATAACAGAATGATGGACTAGATCAGCCCTCCAGATGTTTTGAGACTACAATTCCCATTATCCCTGACCACTGGTCCTGTTAGCTAGGGATCATGGAAGTTGTAATTCCAAAATGCCTGGAGGGCTGAGTTTGCCTATGCCTGGACTAGATGAGCCACTGGTTTGTTCCAAGAGGCTCTGCTTATGTTCTTATGTTCTTATCTAAGGAGCACATCCGTGATGTTGCTTTTGAGTCAACCCTCCAAATACAGAGCCAGATCCAACACATGGTGACAATATTTGTGTTTAAAATAAACAAATATTGTGCCTAAATGAAAGGAGAAACTACCCACATAGTGAAGAATTTTAAGGAGGGAAAAGAGAAGAAAATATTGGGCATGGAGGGAAGCACAGAGGGAAATATTCCAATTCATTTATAAACAATGAGGTTTGCTTTCCTGCCTCGCCAGCATAATTCCCCTTTGCTGACAAGATGCTAGTTTCAAGAATTATCAGCAATTGTCAGGATGAGTCCGTTTTATGTAAATGGAATCGTTATTATTAATTTCTGCTGGTGCTGAACGATTTATGAAGTGCTTTTGGATATAGAAACATGATTCATGAATCAGAAGGGCGGGTGGGGGGATGTTCAAAAAGATCCTGAGTTGATAAATAACATCTCTCATTCATGATTCCTGCCCATGGAGTCTTTTATCTTCAAGAAAGGAGATTGCTCAGAACAAGGAAATGATGATATGCCAACACCCCTTAAAAAAATGAAAACAAGAAAGCAAGCAAAGGACTGAAGAGGCAAAGTAAAGATGCGAAATATGTAGTCCTCCAGAATGAACCTCACCGCCCCCCCATGTCATTGGCCATGCCAGCTGGGACTGCTGGGAGCTGGAACATGGAGGGCTACATTCAATAAACATAGAGAGAGTTGGGTATGTTTAGCCTAGAGAGGAGAAGACTGAGAGTTTATAGCATAGCCAGTTTTCAGATATATGAATGGTTGTCACATGGAAGGCGGAACAAGCTTCTTTTCTGCTGCAGCAAAGGGAGGGGGGTGGGTCCAGACGGGTAGATCCAAATTACAAGAAAGGAGATTCTGACTAAACATCAGAAAGAACTTTTTGACAGTGGGATGGATGCTCTCGGAAGGTGGTGAACTCTCATTCAGTGGAGATTTTTAAGCAGAGCTTGGATGGGAGATTCTGTAACTGTGATTCCTCTATCGCAGAGAGTTGGACTAGATGACCACCGGGACTCCTTCCAACTCTACAGTTCCGTTATTCTATATGATTTACCCACCTAGAGGAGCAGTTTCTACTGGGCCCAGCAACAGTTCTCCATGGTCTCAGGAAGAGGTCTTCTTCCTGCTACATTGTGACATCCTTTTAACAGAAGGTGCCAGAGGCAGAGCCTGGGACCATCTGCAGACAGATCGTTACGTCTACTCTGGAGCTGTGATCCTTCCTCAAAGAATTGCTGTCATTCCATAGTGGTGACCCACAATAACATTACTATTATACCTTTAAATTACTGGCAATTTGGGTGCTATATTGTTGGTATGTTGTTGGGCTTGTAGAACAAGGAATGGCTTGAACAAAACAAGCTCCTCATTTCTCATGAAATTCAATCAAAATTCTATAGTGAAAAATACATTAGTCTTGTTCCTTCCTTCCTTCCATTCCTCTGAAGTTCAAATCCCCTCCTAGTCTATGTATTCCACAGACTGTAGCTTTCTGTCTACTGAAAGATGTAATGGCTGCTCCTTTTATGGGAAACCAAGATTTAATCCAGTAAGTCTGTACGAATCAATATCCCTGTGAAATGACACCATGTTCGAGTTATTTTATGTTATGTTGATGGTTAGCTAATTTTGTAATGGAGACATTTCTTCTGGAAGCAGACATAGTATAATTTAGTGGTAAAAACGTCAATCTTTAAGGGTTGTAGGCCTGCTTCGGAGCAGGAAGAGGGCAGATTTATTGATGGAAACGTATCTATATACTCTTTGTGGTCCTTTGACCTATAATATCCATTTTGGTTATAATTTTGTTTTGTGAAAATGACATCAACCACAATCACTAATGTAGAAATGACACTGGAATGCTTTGTTCATCTGACCTGATTTAAAAGTCTTGCTGCTGCGTCTACGGTAACAGCTTCTCAATGGAAAATAAATTAAAGCCCAGATTTTAAGCACTCTTCCCACTTCTGGCAAAGAAAGATCACAGCGAGAGGAAGGAACACATGCATTGCACAGAGCAAATCCAGATTTGCCACCAACTCAGCCAGTTGGCTGAAGGGTATGCTTATGTGAGAGCACAGGAGAGCAAATTATACTTCTTCCTTTAGGTCTACACTTAAAATATCATAGAGCATTTACCATGTTGGAAACCCTGTGCTTAGCACTTACCAGGCATCGGCAATCTGCTGATTTCATTCCACACAAGCAAGGATGGGTAACCTGATGTCACTCTGATTGACAATTGAGTGATCCCACCCCCCTGTGAGACTGGGGGTCCGGTGTTCCTCTCCTTGTTTATGGGCTGGATCCAGCGTTTCATGAGAGGAGTTCTTCTAATGTAACAGGGCTTCTCTCTGTTATAGCACCCCCCTCAGATTCACCCCCATCTCCTGCCAGAGTCTGCCATCCCAGGACTGAGCCCAGAGCTGCTACATGAATCATGACATCACTTTCATGTTTTGTTCAGAGATTTTGTACCACCTTCAGTGAAGTTACTCAGTCAAACAGTTTCACTCCAAGTATTGATCTGAACAAGGAAGTTCCATGGCTCATAGCCCTTGCCAGACCCCTCTTCTTCCATGAATGTTCTTATAATCCATTATTCTTGTTACTACTATTATTGTTATTATAATATTTATTTATATGCCATCTTTTCCCCAGACTGGGATGCAAGGTGGCATACACAAATTAAAATGCAGATAAAATACAGAAAGCTAAAAGCATATAGGTACAATTATATAAAAGTAATTAAACTCTAATAGAACTAAAACAACATACAAACAAATCTATTAAAATACAGATAGCAAAACCCTTTGAAAACCCTGTCCTTAAAAAACAGTCAGTTCTGCAAAGCCTGTCAGAATAAAATAGTCTTCACCTGCCAGACAAAGAGCAACAAGGAGGGAGCCAGTCTGGCTTCTGTAGGGAGGGAGTTCTAAAGTCTGGGACCAGCCACCAACAAGGCCCTCTCCTGTGTCCCCACCAAGTGTGACGGTGGCAGGTGGCAGGACTGAGAGAAGGACCTCCTCTGAAGATCTCAGAGCCCGGGCAGGTTCATGTAGGAGAATGCAATCCTTCAGATAGCCTGGACATTAGCAGTGGTCATCACTACACCTTGTGGCAGTGAATCCTGTAAGTTCCTTAAGCATCATGGGGAGAAGTACTTTTTTATTTTGCTTGGCTTGTTAAAACATTCATTGAGAAGGCTGACTTTTTCTGGATGTTTGGGGAGACTTCTAAGAAACACATGTTCTTTATAGGAAAAAGAGAGTGCAAGAGAGGGGACAAGGAAATAGGAAAGAGACATGCACTGTTCATTTTCAGCCAGAGCTGCCGGTGAGCTGGCTGTATTTTTTTCTTTCTTTGAAGGAAACCTGGACACACTCGTAGATCCCCAGCACCCCCACCCCCGCAACCTGGCTCCCCTCTGCCTGCTCCTTCCCAGTTTGCCTAAAATTGCTATTTTAGCTCTGCTGTTTTGCATGGCTTAATATCTCTACAGTATCTCATTCACACTGCTCGTAAAAGATCACATCACAAAAGTGCCTGGAAAATAAAATTTCATTGAAAGGGGACCCATCAAGTTTAAATGGAGGTTTATATTGCAGCATTATGAGAATAAGGCTTGCACATTTGCAACTCCCCTGGCGGAAAAGTGAAACTCAGAACAATTAAAGCCACACAGACATCCTGTCTTGAAAGGCTGCAACAAGCTTTTTAAAAAGCTGTGGTGACCTCTCTCTCTCTCTCTCTCTCTCTCTCTCTCTCTCTCTCTTTCTGCTGGGCCTGTTCTTCATTTAACTGTGTCTTTATTAGCCAACAAAATCTTGGCTGCTTCATCATGAGGATGAACCAATGAATGTGCAAGCAGTCTGGTTGTTACTTAAATCTGGAGAATGTTTCAAACTCTTCTTCCCTGTATGGTAATCCATTATTTAGGTCAGAAATGCCAATCAACATTAGGATGTTATTTATGGAGAGAAGCTCAATATGTCAGATTAGAGGGGGAGGGCACATGTCTCAGGAAACTACAAAATGGTGATGGGTGGGAGGATAATTCAATTCAGTTTGCATCTCAGGTGAGCCTTCCAAAATTCCCAATTTCTGAACCAAAACACAGGCATCCTTCAAAATTTGCAGTCTGGCAAAGTTTGCAATGCAGTTCTCCAACCAAGTAACGTGTACAAAATGCATATACTGGAGTAAAGTGTGCATAAAATCTTCATGAAACTATTATGCAAAAATGTACTCTATCGAAGAAAATTGGTTTACACAGAAGTGTACATTAGGCAATTTTACCTAGAACAAAATTGTATATTCAGAGAAATTCTCACTGAAATGCTGGTGAATATTCAACAGATCAAATTTGGTCCTAAACAATGAGATGAATTGGTCTGCTTTCTGATGCTATTGATACAGATAGCAGTCAAATTTTGTGACCAGTGCACACCCCTGATGAATATAAGAAAAGCAATCAATCATTATTTTTGTATTTACCCAGGTTAGTAGGGGAGAGAAAGAAACAACTTCTGTGCATGTCAGTGCACTTTGCAAAGGATTTTGAATCCCCTTGCTGGTGGCTAGGAAAGTAAACCACTGAAAGCAGCACCATTGCACTAGGTTAGGAAGTCTGGAAAAATCCCACGGTTGCAACTTTTGTTTCCTTTTCAGAAGCATCCCATATGCTTTGCTGAACTGTCTCCTGTGCAGGAGAGAGGGGGAGGCCGGGGGGGGGGGAGGAGAGATTTATCATGGAGAAATTAAAAAGAAAGAAAAAAGAAAGAGCTCAGCAATGAGAATTAACCTTGATTACTACTGCAATTTACTAATCAAAACTGGAGACCTGCTAATCAAGCCTGAATTACCAGGCACATAATTTTTTTTCTTTTCTTCTTCTTAAAAAATAAGAACGTAACCAAAACTGAAGATTTGGTAAACAAGAGTCTTTATATTGTGATGGAAAGAATATGGGGCATAAGGGCACATTTATTTTAGTGTACAGCACTGGCCTGCAGTGCCTTTGAATGTATTCTGCCAGCTTCCAAAGAACTTCACTGGTTTCTGAGCTAGAGCTCTAATCTGCTTTGGGAACAATGACTCATAAAGAACGTCTTCTTTGACATGAAGCTTCCCATCATTGAGCATCTTCTCCATGGGCCCAGGAGACTCTGCATTCTGTGATTAGGCTGATAACACAGAGAGAGTTTTTTCAGTGGTGGCACCTGAACTATGGAACCTCCTTCTCTTGAGATGTTTTTGCATGGTGTCCTCCCACCTTTCTTGTTGGCATTAGAAATCAGTCTTGTTCTCTCTTTTATGACACCCCCCAAATGTCCCAGTTTAGGGCTGTGCCAAAAACATGTCTGCAATTTTCTCAAGGGGTTTCTTCTCTTAGAAAAAAGTGGCTACCATTTTTCGGCCTCATTCTCAAGTCATTTTGAAATTTGATTGAATTTTGACAGGTGCAGGGTTCTGGACTTCTCTTACTACCGCAAGATGGCTGGAAGTGATGTGTGTTCTTTGCTGCTGCCTCCCTGGCTTCCCACATCTCATTTTCTGAAAAAGCCGTGTGGGGTGAGTTTTCTAATTGAAGTATGGTCATGTGGGAAGGCTACAAGGTGCAGACCACTGGTGGCATGAAATAAAGGGTGCTTACAAACACTTCTGTCTTGCCAAACACAAGGTGTATCATAAGTAATACAAAACACAAGTGAGTGAGAAGATTAAATATTTTATTCTAAACAGCAAGCAATATATACATACCAAGCAAGCACCTCAATCTGCCACTTGGAAGATCTCAAGAAGCAGCGAAGTGGCTCCTCAGGTAGCCTCAGGTTGCGTGGCTCTGCGTCCATCAGTCTGTGCATGAGCTTCTCTCTCACTATGCCCAAAACCATCCAATTTATAGAGAGCTAGATACATAGCCTGTGTTGCTTGCCCGACTGGCTATGTGCAGTCATACATTACTGACTACATGCAGATTGGTATCTGAAGAAGTGTGCATGCACACGAAAGCCAATACCAATAACAAACTTAGTTGGTCTCTAAGGTGCTACTGGAAGGAATTTTTTTATTTTGTTTCAACTATGGCAGACCAACACGGCTACCTACCTGTAACTAGTACATGAAGCTTATTCATTAGCTACCCTCTCCCAATGCCTCACTTTCTCCAAACAATGTCCAGCATCAAAGAAAGTACCCAGCACTATTGCTTCTTTCCAACAGATTAAGATATTAAAGGCTGTTCTCAGCCATCAAAGAGCTTAACAAGAGATAAGGATGGGGAAGGGACAGGAGGCAGGAAGAGGGCAACAGAGTCAGATCACTAACTCCTCGAAATACAAATATCTCCCAGATAGATTGCCCATACAACTTCTTGGCTACCTGAAAGTAAGATAAACACTACTGCATAAGCTGTCATGCATCCACAGAAGTCTAGTGTCTTAGTCAAGGGAAGTAATAGCACTACTCTATTCTGTTTTGGTAAGACCTCGGCTAGAGACCTCTGTCCAGTTCTGGGCACCACAATTTAAGAAAGATATTGACAAGCTGGAACATATTCAGAGGAAAACGCTCAAGTCGATTAAGGGTCTGGCAACCAAGCCTTATGAGGAAAGGTTGTAGGAGCTGGGTATGCTTATCCTGGAGAAGAGAAGACTGGGAGGGGATATGAGAGCCATCTTAAAATTCATGAAGACCTGTCACATGGAAGATAGAGCAAGGTTGTTTTCTGCTGCTCCAGAGGGGAAGACCCAAACCAATGGTTTCAACAGACAAGGAAGGAGATTCTGACTAAGCATTAGGAAGAACCTTCTGCTGGTAAGAGCTATCAGACAGTGGAACAGATGGCTATGGAAGGTGGTGGACTCTCCTTCATTGGAGGTTTTTAAGCAGATGGCCATCTGCCTAAGATTCTTTAACTGTGATACCTGCATTGCAGGGAACTGGGCTAGATGGCTCTTGGGATCCCTTCCAACTCTACAATTCTGTGATTCTATGACACACACCTAGCAGTTCGAAAGCACACCCAAAAGTGCAAGTAGATAAATAGGTACCGCTCTGGCGGGAAGGTAAACGATGTTTCCGTGCGCTGATCTGGTTTCGGTGTTCCGTTGCGCCAGAAGTGGCTTAGTCATGCTGGCCACATGACCTGGAAAAAAACTGTCTGTGAACAAACGCTGGCTCCCTCGGCCTGTAAAGCGAGATGAGTGCAGCAAACCCAGTCATCTGCGACTGGACTTAACTGTCAGGGGTCCTTTACCTTTACCTTTAGGACACATACACAAAACCCTCCATGTACCTATAAGACTTTCAGCATTTTCTCTCTCTTCCTTTTCCCCATGCAAACTTCTCTCCTTGATTGATTGATTGGTTGGTTGGTTGGTTGGTTGGTTGGTTGATTGATTGATGACTGTTTGTTGTTGTTTTTTACATGCAGGAAATTTTTTTGGGGACAACACTAGTTCCAGCACAGTTCTCAACTCAGAAATGCATATCGAAATGTTTTAGAAAATGCATGTTTGTGATGGGGAAATACATTTGGGAATGTACATTTTGAGGAAAAATATAATTAAAATGCACATAAATGAGGTGGGTTTTTTTTGGTGCTGATATCATTGAATTCTGGGTTGATGTGGGAAGAGGATGCAATTGACTTATGAGTGAATAAATATCACAGTGACAGACAAGAAACAGACTGATACATCCATCCCTTTATTTTCTAAATATAAATTCAGAGAGAGTTTTATATATATTGTGCATTTAGGACTGCGATACATCCAGGATTTCAAAGGCTGGAGTCCGGGGGGGAGGAAAGGTAGTGCTTTGTCCTGGATCTTAGGCAAAGCTCAGCGGTATTGGGGTCTTCCAACAGCTCAACAACCTTCAGAGTGCCCTGGTTTTTATTTTTGAAAAAGGCAACCCCAATACATTAGAACAAAGCAAAATTCAGAAGTGTTGATTGAAGGAATGCATCTGTGAAAATAACCCTGGCAAACACCAAGAGAATGGTTGTTGTTTTTTGTCCAGATGTAGTGGAAAGTCACAAGTTATTATAAAAAGATACAGGAAGAATAGAAACAAGGTCCTAGAAATGTGTGACTAAGTCAAGAAGGAAGGAAGTGTCCAGAGGCAGGGGGAGGTTATGAAGCGAGGTAGAAAGGAGGGGGAAGCTTTTAAGAAAGTGAATTTTATTTGTGTGTCATTTCCTATGTTTTATTGCCTCTCTCTGGCAAACATCCCACACTTCCATAACCCATGTAGCCGAGATGGCAACCGTTTATGACTGAATATGGTTGATGCAACTTTTGTCCAGTTCCCTTCCTATATCTCCTGCCAGCAAGAATGTAATGCCTGCTATTTTTTGGTTCAGACCAGAGTTCTGTCTGGTCTGCCATTTTGTTTCTAGCAGAAGCCAATCTGATGTTCATAGATAGTCTCTGAGCTACAGTAACAGAATCTGGAACTCAGAGGTTATTTCATGAGGGAGGCGATTCTATAAAATCTGTGATAAGCAGGTACATTTTGTTTGTTTGATTCATTCATTCATTCATTCATTCATTCATTCATTCATATGGCACTTAGACAGGCCTAAATCAGCTCATGAAATAATTAAAGGCAGTAAAGCAGAATGTTGTCCGAAAAGGGAGGATGATCTTGAGTGTGTACAGATTTCAAATATTCGCAACCTGTTCTTTTGGGGCCTTGGACCAAATTTGATTTACTTTGTGTTATTCAAATATTCAGAGCCAAATGTATACTCCCATCAACCCTCCTTCACTATCCTGAAGTCTTAAATGGGTGAATTTGGGATGCCTCGGATTACTTCTGCAAGTCAGGATTCTCCATCTTTCTCTGGCTTGTGTGCAGCCATTGATGTAATTTTTAAAATGTCTTCATATTTAATTTAAGAGAGAGAGAGAGAGAGAGAGAGAGAGAGAGGTGTTAAATTGGGGGTGGGGGTGGGGAGATAAGGATGTTATGCTAAGAAAGAGAGTGGAGAGCTTTCTGCAGTTCCCTACAGTAATATGTAAAGCATATTTGCATACAGTATGCTGTGCTGGCAGGACGGTGAGTTTTAATTTTGTGCAATGGAGGAATCTAGAATTACAGAATTATAGAGTTGGAAGGGACACCAAGGACCACCTAGTTGAACCTCCAGCAATGCAGGAATCAAGCTGAAGAATTCCTGACACATGGCCACCTGACTTCTGTTTAAAAACCTTTGATTAAGGTGAGTCCACCACCTTCCAAGGGAGCCCCTTCCACTGTTGAACAGCTCTTACCCTCAGAAGTTCTTCCCAATGTTGAGTAAGAATTTCCTTTACTGCCATTTTAAACCATTGGTTTGGGTCATCTCCTCTGGAGCAGCAGAAAATAAGCTTACCCCATCTTCCATGTACAGCCTTACTGATATTTGAAGATGACTCTCATATCACCTCTCAGTCTTCTCTTCACCTGGCTGAACATACCCAACACGCTACAATGTTCCTTAGAATGTCTCCAGACCCTTTGTCTAATGCAACTCTTTTGTCAGAGGGAGCTTGTAATGTGACAAACTGTGCAAGCTGTTGTGCAACGAAGCCCCCAGCAACCTGCTTATGCATTCACTTACCCAGCGATGTTCTGCTGGAGGAAAATATTTCAGCAGCACAACAAGTATACTGCTGTGGTACAATTGCACTACACTGGATACAAACCTAATGTTTGGTTGCCACCTGCACCAGATTCTTCAGGATCATATGTCTGTAATGGCTCAGTGTTTTGCATAAAGCATTTTCACCTTAACCCAGTGTCCAGGGTTTTGTATATCATTGGGGGCATCTAATGGAGTTTACAGAGTGGGCACCTTCAGGTGTTTGCCTGAACACATAATCCATCTATCCACAAATGGAAGCAGGAGCTAACACACAAGTCCTGCCCAAGTAGAACCTTCTACAGTAGTCAAGCTCTCCACATGATTGGGGACCTTGATGAAGCAGGTTGTCCAGTCATGCAAGGTGTTCTGTTTGCATTCAAACAGGTATGGGTAGTAGCTCCTTGTGGACCTTCCCCACTGCACGGGGAAGCTAACCAAGGGAAGAAGGAGACATGCACTAGGATGCTGGGAGCACACCCTTCTCCCCATTCACATGAAACATGTGTAACTGTGATGGGGATAGTGCTTCTTTAAGCATCAGAGAACCCAAGCAATCAAAGCGTGGCTACATAGAACAAGAGATCCCTACAGTACATTTAGAAGCTAGGCTACTGATCACATAGGGCTGCATTAAGTTAAAGACAGTTAGCAGTACAGACATACCTTGGAAATTGACTTCCAAAACTTTCAGATACCAAAGCCCAGCTTCTGATTAGCTGCAGGAAGCTCTTGCAGCCAATCGGAAGCCACGGAAGCCTCGCCGGACATTCGGGTTCCGAAGAACATTTGTAAACTGAAACACTCACTTCTGGGCTTGTGGCATTCGGGAGCCAAAATGTCTGAGTACCAAGGTATTCGGGATCCAAGGTACAATTGTACAGTGGTACCTTGGTGTACGAACTTAATCCGTTCCAGAAGTGTGTTCTTAAACCAAAGCATTCTTAAACCAAGGTGTGCTTTCCCGTAGCAGTGGGGGACTCAATTTACACTCAACAGGAAGTGGAACATGTTCTGCTTCGAAGGCAAGGTTTGCTTCACAAACCAAAACACCTACTTCTGGGCTTGCAGCATTCTTAATCCAAGTTGTTCATAAACTAAGCTGTTCTTAAACCGAGGTACCACTGTATACTCATTCCACTGGAGAGATGCATTGGGCCAGCGGGGTGTTGCTGAGTGAGAGAATGCACAAGCAGGTTGCCAGCAACTTGGTTGCACAATAGATTGCTCAGTCTGCTGTGCAACAAATTTCTGCTAGTTGCAACTGTTGCATTGGATTCCTCTGTTGTGCAACATTGAAACTCACCCATGCACTGGTCCAAGGGCTGTTACATACTAGCAATGAGAATCCAAATCATTTCATAATCTGTCCTCAGCTAAGGATTGGATGGACCCAATTGCAAAAAGATGTTAGCACAAATGTGTGTGGCGTCCCCCCACCCCTGGATCCAAATCAAGCAATTACCCAGTCCTTGAGTATGGAAGGTAGAACCTACTCATTGCTCCTCCATTTGGTTATTCCATTCTGTCTATTGTCCCATTTCAGGGATGCAACTGTCAACAGATGAGGAAATGGAAAATCAGTATCTCTCTGCACTCTGCTCTTGTTTTCATAGAGGGCTTTTGTTATTAGTCTTGCATGTTAAGGGGGAGAGAGAGAACAAAAAACAAACTTGAATAAGAATGTAAAGAAGATTTGATTTGAGAGGCAAACTGACAACGAAAGAAGATTTCGACTGGGGGTCTGTTTCTATTTATGCAACAATTGAGATCCATGGCAAGCACTTTTTTAAAAGGAAAAGAAAAGAAAGCACAACGTGCAATGGTTTTTATTGAGTTGTACAGAAGAACAGAAAGCCTCTAACAAATAACAAAAACATTTCACAAATCAATTTTATTGAAAATATATTAGGTTTCTGTAAAAACTGTAAGATCAGGAAAAGAGGGGAGAAATGCTCAGGAAGGGAGGCAGCACACAAAGATTTACTTCAGAGTACTACAAAATATTGAACTAAAAATAACATTAAAGATGAAATTTGCAATGAATCTCAAGCTGCTATATTCCCCACGGCTGGGTCTGCCAAAGGCTCTGCTGGCTTCCTCTGTTCTTTCCTGTCTTTATTTAAATATTTTATACAGTTGTCTATGTTCATGTGTAGCGCGAACTGTCATTTATATTTCAAGTCCACTCTAAAATGGATCTTAGGCTGCATCAAGCTGTGCGCGGCGGTTGAGGCAGTTGAACCAGGGAGGGACGTTGAAGTGGTAAGGACAAATGAAGAATGATACTTAATGTGGTTTTTGTGTACTTATAGTTTGCTGTCATGTCTTCCGCCTTGAGACTGATTTGTAATTTTATGGCTTTTGTGACATTATGATAAGATGGGATGTGAGTAAGGTTTCCATTTAGCAAACCCGTTGATGCATTTTTCGAGACAGAGTGGTTTGACGGCGGGGAAATTCTGGGAGGCTGACCTTGGGGCTTCGCGACGAGCAAAACAACACCAACATCAACATCCTTGTTTGATGTACAACTCTCGAAAAGGACCGCACGTTATATAAGCGACCTGAACACCCAATCTGGGGACAAGATTCGGGCATTATGTTGACTCTCCCCCCCCCCCCGGCAAGTCCCTGTGTCTCTTGGAATGAATGTTGGTTTTCAGCATGTCACCAAAGAGCTTCCTAGTACAGAACTGAACTTTGTACTCTGCTTTCAAGATAACTTTGGTCTTTTTTCTTAAGAGGGCAGAGTGCTCTTTCCTTTCCTTGACATGTTCAGCGGTGGCTGCAGCTACTGAACCAGGATGAAAGAGGCAGAAGCTTAACCATGGTTAGCCCTGTTCAGACAGGATTGTTGTTGTTTAGTCATTTAGTCCAGTGTTTCCCAACCTTTTTTGGGCAAAGGCACACTTGTTTCATGAAAAAAATCTCGAGGCACACCACCATTACAGCCCCGTGACGTCAGCGCGCAGCGTCACGCCGGGAGGGACATGAATTGCTAGCAAATTACATAATCACCTCCTTGAGGGCTGGCTCATCTTCTCCGAAGGCAGAACCCCATTAATTAACAGCACAGACTCACACCATAGCCAAGACGAGGGGGGGAAACCTCAGTCATGCACAGTCATGCACATGTGGGGGCTAAATGAGGACGAAGATCGGGCAGAGAGCAGGGTTCAAATCACCCCACCTGGCCAGGACAATCCCTGGGTGCTCCCTTGGGCCACTCGCCTGACCCACCTCGCAGGGCTGTTGTTGCGAGGATAACACGGGGAGAACCACGCGCGCCCCCGGGAGCTCCTTGGAGGAGGAAGCGGGCGATGAATGCAATGCACGAAATATATGAGAGGCGACCAGGTTTTGCAGGTGAGGGGCCCCCGCCAACCTCCGCTTCCAACACCCGGCGCAACGACGCCGAAGTTTCCCCCCGGGCTCGGCTCGGGGAGCAGCGCTGCTCCCCCCGGCTCCCCTTCGCCCTCCCGGCTCTCTCTGGCGCCCACTGGGGACCCCCCTCACCTGCCAAGTCTGGAGCGCCGGTGGAAGTTGCATGCATGCATGCAGGGCGCCGCGTTGCCATTGCATTGCACTGCACTCCATGCAACGCCTGCACGCATGCATTGCCTTGCATGCCCGCCAAGGGGTCTCCCCGCGGTCCGATGCGTCCCCTCCGGCGCGGATGCAGCATTGCAAAAATAAAAAAACCCCGACGCAGCCCTACCTGGGGGGCAGCCTCCGCCTCCGCCGCTCCGCCTCCGCGGGGATCCCCGGGCTCCATCCTGCCGCCCGATCTCTGCGGGGGCGCAGGCAGGCTGCGCGGAGTCTGCGCGGAAGAGCCCCTGCCCGCCCGGCCGCCGCCGCTGCGCTCATTCCATGGCCGGGAGAAGAGCGCTTCAAACAAAACGCCCGGCCCACCAGGCCACGCTGGGAAACGTAGTTCGTGCACCCCGCGCGGGCGCGGAGCCCAAGGGCGAGGGGACTACGGATCCCGGCAGCCCCCGCGCCGGGGACGGAGGGGGAGAGGCCGGGTGCAGGGATGGAGGGACAGGTGGGCGAGCGAGTGAGTGAGTGGCAGCCACCAAGCCTTGGCCGAGAGCCAGGAAGGGCCTCCCCGGAGGAGGAGGAGGAGGAGGAGGAGGGAGGCGCAGAGCGGGAGGGAGGGAGGGAACCCCAGGGGTCATCTAGTGACAGCGCCCCAATCGAAAATTTGACTTTAAAAAAAAAAATCTTTAGAATTTTTTAATTTTTCCCACGGCACACCAGGCAACATCTCGCGGCACACTAGTGTGCCGCGGAACAGTGGTTGGGAAACACTGATTTAGTCGTGTCCAACCCTTCGTGACCCCATGGACCAGAGCACGCCAGGCACTCCTGTCTTCCACTGCCTCCCACAGTTTGGTCAAACTCATGTTCCTAGCTTCGAGAACACTGTCCAACCATCTCTTCCTCTGTCGTCCCCTTCTCCTTGCGCCCTCCATCTTTCCCAGCATTAGGGTCTTTTCCAGGGAGCCTTCTCTTCTCACGAGGTGGCCAAAGTATTGGAGCCTCAGCTTCAGGATCTGTCCTTCCAGTGAGCACTCAGGGCTGATTTCCTTCAGAATGGATACGTTTGATCTTCTTGCAGTCCATGGGACTCTCAAGAGTCTCCTCCAGCACCAGAATTCAAAAGCATCAATTCTTCGGCGATCAGCCTTCTTTATGGTCCAGCTCTCACACATGATACATAGAAGTAAAAACCAATGTATGGGAGGCAGGATCAGACCTGCTATTATAAGAGCCCTGCTGGATCAGGCCAATGGCCCGTCCTGCTCTCCCAGAAATCATCAAGCAGGACCTGAGTGCAAGAGCAGCACTCTCCCTTCCTGTGGTTTCCAGCAACTGGTATTTAGAGGAAGAGAAGCACTTCAAGCATGCTTTAAAGGCATAGTGTTCAGATAGCTTCCATAGCCCACAGGTTGGGTCTTTCTGCATCACACCCAAAAAGAAGAAATGCATCAGTTTAAAAAGTGGAAACGAGGGCACAAATTTTCATAACATTAGCATATGATAATTTATATCTGTAGGTGCGAATCTTACAATAATTTTAAAATGATTGCTATATTCTAAAATAGATATAGAATGTATCTTAGGAGCCAGTATTAGGAGCCAGTGTGGTGTAGTGGTTAAGAGCGGTAGACTCGTAATCTGGTGAACTGGGTTCGCTTCCCCGCTCCTCCACATGCAGCTGCTGGGTGACCTTGGGCCAGTCACACTTCTCTCAGCCCCACTCACCTCACAGAGTGTTTGTTGTGGTAGAGGAAGGGAAAGGAGAATGTTAGCTGCTTTGAGACTCCTTAGGGTAGTAATAAAGCGGGATATCAAATCCAGACTCTTCTATCTCACTACTGTTGGGAAGATTGTGATCAGGTGGCCTGCGATCAGTGTACATGGTTCCCCACTCCTAATTTAATCCCCCACAACAACCCTTTGAGGTTGGTTGTGCTGATGGCTAAGGGCTCATCCAGACTTCCTTTTGTGCTGCATTTCTAGGCAGAATTCTATGTTTAAAGATCCATGCCTGAACACTTCCCCGTGCCCCACCCCCGGTGCTTTCCCCATGGAAAAACATGAATTGCCATTTGTTCTGATACGGGGGGGGGGGAGCACTCAGAAATGAAGCTTTAAAGCATGGATAGGCAAACTAAGGCCTGGGGGGCAGATCCAGCCCAATCGCCTTCTAAATCCAGCCCGCGGATGGTCTGGGATTCAGCGTTTTTACATGAGTAGAATGTGTACCTTTATTTAAAATGCATCTCTGGGTTATTTGTGGGGCACAGGAATTCGTCTATTTTTTCTTCTTCAAAATATAGTCTGACACCCCACAAGGTCTGAGGGACAGTGGACCGGCCCCCTGCTGAAAAAGTTTGCTGACCCCTGCTTTAAAGCATGGGCCTATGCCTCAAAAGTGTGGGGCAAAAGATAAGTGTGGACAAGCCCTAAGTGACTGGTGCAAGATCATCCAGTGAGTTTTATTTCATGTTAGTGCAGGTGGATTTGGACCCTGGTCTCTCCCATGTTCTAGTCTGCCACTCTAACCACTACACCGCCGCTGCCACTCAAATCAACATACTACTGATTATAGGTTATAAACGGCCTTGATGACTCATGGTGCATGGTCTAGATCCCAGCAATCCTAGAGTGGGATAGCAGTGGATGTTTTCCAGGAATTAGGAGGTCACAGCTGGTGGAAACCTCAGCTGATAAGGTGTCTGTCCTGGTTATAGGGACAGAGGGGCGGGGTGTTTTGGGGGGAAATTGTAGAACAGGACAAAGGCCCAGTTGGATCAACTTGTTGCATTGGACCTGCCAGAATAGCTAAATTGAAACTGGTACATCCCAATCAAGAGTTTTCTCACATCAGTGAAAGCAAAGGTCTTAAATAAAGTCTGATTCTGCCTAACTGCATCTGTGTATGTTTATTCTGTTCCACCTCCCATCATTTACTCTGTTGTTTCCCCCAGTGTTGACATTTAGATTTGTTAACTCCCCAGGTCAGGGTCCTTTCCTTCCTTCCTTTTTTCTTCTGCTGCTCATGTTACTCTATAAATCACTATGCACACTGATGGTAATATAATTTAAGTTTATTCTGGATCACCTTCTTTCAGTTACAGAGAATACATTTTGCAATCTTCCATTCCCTACATATACACTCAACTTAAAATACTTATCGCTCCCATTTGCGGAGGTAGTCTCAGTTAAACTTGGGGAGGTTCAAAGATGTTTTATTCGAGGTTAGTGCCCCAGTCTGCAGATTTAGGGGTTTTTTGGTGTTCATACAAGCACATGTATACAGCAATTAATTTAAAACAACAACAACATAAGTATACAGGTATGTGTGTGTGTATGTATTCCCACACCCACACCCAATAAAAACCGCATGGAAATTAAAATCACAGATCATCAGCTATTATAGCAGATGTTTCCTTAATTGTCCGCATAAACTTGGCAGCATAGGAAAGTTTTCAGCAAATACTGAAAGCTTAAAATGGATTTTTCTTGGAAGAGCATTCCACAGGCCTGGGATGATAACACTAAAGGTTCAGGTTGATGTCAAATCAGTCTCATCAACTCAGAGAGGCAGGTGATGGGGAAGATCAACAATTATCTTGCAGATAATCCCAGTGACTGAGCTGGGATATAAGGGCTCAGGCAATCCCTAAGATACCCTGGACCTAAGAGGGCAAGGAGTGGCCACAAGATGTTGGGCAAGGCAGTTGTACACGTTGTGTGGCCAGCCCAGAGTCCCCCAAAGTTAGCCTGTCAACAACATCACTAGTGTTAAAGTCAGACCAGATAACCTGGTCATCTTCTGTATTTGGAATGTGCCATCATGCTTTTCAAATCAGGCAGCAAATGCTAATTATTTTGTGGCAAAACAGAGCACCAAGTTTTTGTCACAGCCCAAATCTAGGGTCAGCGGCTGCTCAGCTCCCCATGTTTTTATTCTCTGATCCTCTGTTATGGATGTTGCTGTGCTAATTCCCCCCTCCCTTGCTTGCCCCCATTAAGGAAAGAACGGAAGGAAGGCCAGATTGAGAAGCCTCACACTGGTTAATTCCATCCCAAGAACCTGATGACAGGAGAACTAGAACCCCTTTGAGCAGCTCATCACATGAACTTGCCAGTTCACGTGAACATTGTTGTTGCTATTATTATTAATTAATTAAATTTCTATACTGCCCTTCATTCAGGGCAGTTTACAATATATAAACACACAAATGTATACCATAGTAGCAAACCAAAACAATACACCACCTCCACCCTCCTGTTTAAAAGACCACAGGTCATTGAATTAGCCTGTCAAGTCCTGGAAGAAGAGGAATGTTTTTGCCTGCCACCTAAAGATAATTAACGAAGGCAGCAGGTGAGCCTCCCTGGGGAGAGCATTCCACAAATGGGGAGCCACCCCTCCAGAGAAAAAGCACCTGCTTGTGTAGCTACCCTCCAGACCTCTCATGGAGGAGGCACACAAAGAAGGCTTTCAGATGATGACCACAGGGTCTGGGTCAGTTCATATGTGGAGAGGCAGCTCTTGAGGTATTGCGACCCTTGAGGTATTGCAGATACAGTGGTACCTCAGGTTAAGTACTTAATTTGTTCCGGAGGTCCGTTCTTAACCTGGAACTGTTCTTAACCTGAAGTACCACTTTAGCTAATGGGGCCTCCTGATGCCGCCGGAGCACAATTTCTGTTCTCATCCTGAAGCAAAGTTCTTAACCTGAAGCACTATTTCTGGGTTAGCGGAGTCTGTAACCTGAAGCGTATGTAACCTGAGGTACCACTGTACATTGTTGTATCTGACGACATCAATCCTTTGGTAGCATGATGAGCAAATGGATCATTGCAAGGCATTGTCTGAAAGAGGATCTATCCACTCAAATCAGCAAGCGATAGACAAATGAGGTCTCATATGAGGCACCACAAAGGAAATAATAGTTTACATGCTTTAATACATTCCTGCTAGATTAACCCCCAGTGGGATGTTCTCCCTCTGGTCCCATCCTTTTGTTCCTCTAATCTCTTTTGTATTTGTTCACTGACCCTGAGCGTGTATTTGACTTGTGACCCTGTTTTAGTTAATAAAATACAGGCCATCTGACTGACATTCACACCAATGCACTCCAAGGAGACGGCTCTCTCATAAGGAATGTTGGAGTGGGGTGGGGTGTGGCATGGTGAGTGCATGGGGTCTCCAGTCCTCAGTCATCATGTCCAAACAAAAAACCAAAACAAAAGCCACAATCAATTTTAATAACATGGAATAAGAGAGACTCACTAAGTGCATGAATCTCTATCAGCTGAACAGTCAATATGATTTAGCAATCGCACAGGGATAATTATCATCAAGACTCACTGGGGATTTTGACCGGGTGATCCAGGAATGCCCTAGAAATGGAAAACTAGGTGTTTTCCACTCAGATGATTTTCAATACTAATGGATGGCCATGCCAAGCCAAAAACCTCCACTGATACTTCCTGGTGACTTCAGGAGCTGGAGGCTTTGATGGAGATTTTAACATGTAGACATTAAAATTGGGTTCTAAGTAGATGCCTCCATGGTTAATGTTGTGGAATGACTGAGGCACACTGCTTTCAATCATATATGTGCATCCTTGATTTGGGCTGTGTATTTCAGATGATTTTCCCCTCCCCAAAATAAACAATTTGCCTGTGCTATTCACTCAAGGGAAGCTGCTATTTTAATTAAATACCCTCATGATATTATTGCTGAGATAGCTGTAATAATTTTAATTGGTTAATTAATTGACGTGCTAATTGGCTAGTTCATCTAGTTAATCAACTGGGGTCTTTTTTTTTAATCAACTTTTGAAACTTCAGCTGTTTGACGATACTTATCTCAGTGGGATACATAGAGGCTTCAGATAAATGTAATTAAAAGATACGTTGCAAAGTTCTGCTTTTTGCGAAAAGGGAACAGATAGTGATAGCTCATCCAGCTCCAAATATCTTTCTAGCAATTTGGAAGCCACAGAACTTTCCCACCCACTCCTCTTGCTTCCTGAACACAGCTGCAGGCTGTAGAACAGATCTGGGCAGGATTCCATAGGAAGTCTTATCCCTTTCACCTCTTATCAGCCCAAAGCAATGCATACAGGCCACAATGAAGGGAACGTACACGCAACAGGCATTCCCCATGCTTACTTGTTTATTTAATATATTTATCCCACCTTTCTTCCAATTTTGGAGAAGCAGGTCTATACCTCCCCCTTCTTTTCCAGCTCCCCCCTGGTTCCCATCCTTCCTGTTGGCACGATCCACCCAAGTTCACTGTTGGAAGAAGTGGTTTTTATTATTGCATCAGTTGCACGTTGTGTTCTGTTTGAAATGTTAGTCTTTCACAGTCTTAGCGGCAAAGGGCGGAAAAGGCAGGCTAGAATAGACTTAAGTAAATACAATAAATAAATGCATCATGTTACAGGAGCTGCTGGAGATAAATTTGCAGAGTTATACCTTAGCAGAGTCAACTAATTTTCATTGTGCTCATACAGGGAAATTATACTAAATCCTTACATTGGGCTGGCAGATCGTAGCTCTAGCTTACGGCAAAATGCTAATATTTCCATTGAGCAGGGCTTGGGTAAATCTGAGCCAGAATCCACAGAACTGTTTTAGTGGCACCAGAGCATTTGACAGTTTTTCTTTTCTTTTCTTTAAGCAATTGGACCACTAGGGCATATCAGTACTATCAGGGTTAAAACATAGTTTTAAAAAATAGAGTTGACATGCGGTTATGGGAGGGGGGAGGAATCTGTTTGCAAAAAGCAAGACCAACCCTGTCTCCTCCCCCTTAAGCATGCCGACCTAGTTGTTGAAGATGGCTGCTTCAATTCATACGCTCACTAATGGCCCATAGTAAAATAGCCTAGAATCTTAGATGTTTAGAGTTGGGATGGATCTGAGAAGGCATCTAGCCTAATGCCATCATACATCCAGGATCAGCAGTGGAAACAGCAATGACACCATCCCTGTCAGATAGTCCATCCAGCCTCTGCTCAAAAACCTCCAGTGAAGGAGAGCCCATCACCTCCAGGGAAAGAATGAGAATCCTTGACAATTTTGGCTTCTCCCAGTTTCTCATTTTTCCTTCCTTAAATTAAGTTCTCCACATTTCTTTTTATTTTTAAAGTCCTCATCAGCGTTTTAATGTGAATTTCTCCTAACATATACAAATAATAATAATAATAATAATAATAATAATAATAATAATAATTTACTTCCACCCCACCCATCTGACTGGGTTGGCACAGCCACTCTGGGCAGCTTACAACAGAATATAAAAGAACACAACGAAGCATCAAACATTAAAATTTTCCTAATACAGGGCTGCCTTCAGATGTCTACAGAAAGTCATATAATTGTTTATCTCTTTGACCTCACCTGTTCTGCACATAGATGTTGTTGGACTCCAACTCCCATCAGCCCCAGCCAGTATGGCCAGTGGTCAGGGATGATGGGAGTTGTAGTCCACAGCATCTGGAGGGCCACAGGTCCCTCAGGCATCTCCTAAGTTGACTGTAAGTTAGCTGGTTTGGACTGAGGTCCATAAGTGACTCACAACCACATTCATATGCTTAGTTGATTGGAAATAAGCACCTTATGATTAGCAAGAAATGTTTTGTTGTTAATTGGCCACAATTTGTGCCTTGGTGACTGTTAGGCAAGACTACTGCAATGCACACTACTTGGAGCCTGCTCTGAAGGCAGTTCAGAAACTTTAGCTGGCCATCTATTGAGAGGTATGGATTGATCATCTGATACAAGGATGGGGAAAGGCCATAGCTCAGTGATAAGAGCATCCCAAGTTTAACCCCCAATGGCATCTCTGGGTAGCCTTGGGAGAGACTCCAGTCTCAAACCCTGGAGAGATGCTACCAGTCAGTGTAGATAACACTGGTCTAGATCAGGGGTCAGCAACCTTTTTCAGCCATGGGTCCACCATCCCTCAAACCATGTGGTGGGCTGGACTATATTTTTTTTGGGGGGGGGGGTGAACAAATTCCTATGCCCCACAAATAACCCAGAGATGTATTTTTTTAAAAGCACACATTTTACTCATGTAAAAACACCAGACAGGCCCAACAAATAACCAGAGATGCATTTTAAATAAAAGGACACATTCTTCTCATGTAAAAACAGGCTGATTCCCAGGCCATCTGTGGTCCAGATTGAGAAGGTGATTGGGCCGGATCTGGCCCCCGTGTCTTACTTTGCCTAATGTGCTAAGCATAGAATCATAGAGTTGGAAGAGACCACAAGGGCCATCGAGTCCAACCCCCTGCCAAGCAGGAAACACCATCAGAGCAGAAGGCAGTCTCCTGTGTAATCCAATATAAGAATACCCCGGGGTTAACCAGCCAAGCTGCTGTGGTGTTTTGAAGTGCAGTAAGACCTGGACCAGCAGTTGGTACTTTCAGGAGTCTGGGGAAGAGACTTACTATAAGTGCCCTTCCCAACATTTCTATTTTGCTGCTGGGATCCTTCTCTGGAGGAGAGATTTGGGAGCCAGCTGTGTGTCACCTAACCTTCCCCTCTGAACTGTATTTAAGCCAGGCTCCCTGGAGGGCAGCAAGACCAGTACCAGAAACTTTATTGGAAATTAACCCTTGTTTGGCTCTGTATTTATGTACTTAAGCTTTTGTTTGTTTGTTTCCCCATTTTTGTCATGTGTGAATTTACTGATGCGTTCGGTAGTTCATATATTTGTATTTCCAATGCTCCATACTTTGAGGTTTTGAATGTTTGCTGTGAGCCAGTTTGGGCACAACTCATTGTGGAAAAGTGGCATATAAGTAAACTCAATCAGTCCATCAGCCCCAGATGGACCATACCTGCATAGCACATGATTGCTGGGCATGGAGGAAGGATGAATAGATATAAATACATGCCTACAGGAGACTCAACGATGTGGAATTATCTGATGCATTTCTTTGTGGTGGGGAAAAGGAGGGGGTGAGGAGGGAGCTTAGCAGCAGTCAACTTTAAATTTGCATATGTTTGTTCTTCCCAGCGAAATCAATCTCTTTGAAGGATGCAAGCAAACTTTGGAGAAAGAAAATATTATTAATGCTGTAAGAGAACACAGAAAGAAGTCTTTAGTAAACATTTATTTTCCAGTGGAGATCATCATTTTTGACAAGTGCTTATTTTCATTATATATATATATATATATATATATATATATATATATATATATATTTCTTGAACTGCTTTGAACATCAAAAAAAAATTGGGCTCAGTAAAACTGTGTATGCAGAATGTTAGCTAAAGTGGTGTACACACAATTAATAGCAATGCACTGGGTTCTTTTCTCTTTTTAATTGCGTCTTCAAATATTGCACGAAAAGCCCTCTGAAGTTGGCTATTTCAGATCTGATTTTTCAGACCACGTCCCCCCCCCCCATCAAAACACAAATCTGGATACATCGTCCATGAAAGTTCTCCTGGAAAACTCTGCTTGGCTATATAGATGTTTTCATTCCCCCCTCCCCCAGGACCTGCAGGTGTTTCCAACTTAGGAGCTCATGAAGCATAAGAAGAAGAATCCTGCTCATTCAGGCCAGTGTCCCACGCAGTCCAGCACTCTCTACTCACAGGGGCCAACTAGATTCCACCCCCCATGGGAAGCCTGCTTGCAGGACCTCACTCTGCCCCATCGCTCAATCAAATTTCACTTTAGGGGAATTTGGCATCTAATAGAAATTGCATCCCTAAGCCTGAATTTGTGCAGACCTAAGCATGACGATTCAGAAGTCAGCTCCTCTGAGCTCCATGAGGCTTGCTTCCAAATAAAAATGCAAAAGAAAGAAAAAGATTTTCACTCATAATTCTTCAAACCACTTATTCCATTTTCTACTGGCATTCCTTGGTCGAATCGCTTGATTTACACTTGTTGGTTGTTTTGTTATTATTGTTCTGGTTTTGTTTGTTTTACTTTGACGTATGTATGGATGAAAGAAAGGAGCTCAGTTGGTTAGAGCATGGTGCTGATAATGCCAAGGTTGCAAGTTTGATCCCCATATGGGATAGTGGCATATTCCTGCATTGCAGGGGGTTGGACTAGAACAAGATGATCTCTTCCAACTCCATAGTTCTGTGATTCTATTTCTTTATGCAGCACATACTTAAACTATGGAACTTGCTTCCACAAGAGAAGAAGAAGAGTTTGGATTTGATATTCCGCTTTATCACTCCCCTTCAGGAGTCTCAAAGCGGCTAACGTTCATCTTTCCCTTCCTCCCCCACAACAAACACTCTGTGAGGTGAGTGAGGCTGAGAGACTTCAAAGAAGTGTCACTAGCCCAAGGTCACCCAGCAGCTGCATGCGGAGGAGTGGGAACACGAACCCAGTTCATCAGATTACTAGTCCACTGCTCTTAACCACTACACCACACTGGCTCCCAGAGATAGTGATGGCCACCAGCTTGGATGGCATCAAAAGAGAATTTTGACAAAATCATGGAGGAGAGGGCTATTGAAGACTACTAGCCACATTGCTATGCCTCCACAGTTGGAGGCAGTAATGCTTTTGAATACCTGGGAGCAACAGGAGGGAGAGTGCTGTTGTGCCCAGGACCTGCTCACTGGTTTCCCACAGGCATCTGATTGGCCAGTGTGAGAACAGGATGCTGTACTAGATGGGCCATTGGCCTAATCCAGCAGCCTCTTCTTACATTCCTGTGAACATTATATATTACCGTCTGTAAAAACTTGGTGAATACAATTTAAATAAATACAGAAATGTTTGTGTGCACAAATCCCCTTAATAATTTAGCTAGCAGAGTTTTTCAAAAGAGCTACGCATCTATAAAACCAGACATCTCCATCAACCTGTGTGGTTTTTTGTTTTAATCCAGGATCCCTGTTGGCGTTTCCGGGAAAGGAGGGGAGGGGAAGGGGGTTAACCAGTTGCTCGTTCCAAAAGTAATTATTTGGGCCTCAAACTACTATGAGAAGTTTTCTGAAGAAAGTTTCAGCGTGGAAGTGGCCAAACCACTTCAAAGAGGCATAAAAACAAAAGAGGGCCCTGGAAAATGAAACATCTGAGCAAAGACAGAAGCCAAGGTTGTTTGACTCAGAGGAAGGGGAGAACAACTTTGTTTACATTATGAATTTACAATATCTCTGCCTTTCCTACAAAGAGCTCAAGGGGGTGGCACAGGTTAGAGCAGGGGTAGTCAACCTTTTTATACCTACCACCCACTAATGCGTCTTTCTTAATGGTAAAATTTCCTTACTGTCCACCAGGAATGCAGTAACATGTGCCATAGAACTGCCTACTGCCCACCTGGAATCCTGAAACACCCACTAGTGGGCGGTAGGGACCAGGTTGATTACCCCTGGGTTAGAGTGACAAACCCCACCACCTCACTGACACAACAGCCTTGTGAGGTACGTTAGGCTGAGACTATGAGGGGAGCTCATTGTGAGATGGAATTCTGGGGTAGGCCTCCCCAAGGAAAGTCCAACTTTCTAACCTCCAATGCACTGGTTTGTTGCTGTTGTTGCTGTTGGGGAAGCAATAGGCAATTAAGTGGAGTCAGTGGGGCTTGGAAGGTCCACGCCTTATCCTACCTCCAACAGTGGAGATAGAACATAGGCAGCACTTTATCTTTTTTTGGTTTGTGTAGACAGTATTTGAAGTACAGTATATCACTGCCCTTCGTCAAAGGATCACAGGGCTGTTCACGACAGAGGGCATGAATGTCAATGCATAAAATCTATGCAATCTTTTATAACATAGATAGATATAGAAATGATGGGGTTTCCCCCTGTTTTTTCGCTGATCTATTTTATCTGTAAGCCACCTTGGGTTCCTGTCAAGAAAAAGGTGGGATGACACCACCAACAACAACAACAACACAACAGTTATTATAAAGGCAAGTATAGTAAGAAAAAATACATTTATGATCTCTTGGGGATGCCGCTTCTGATTGAACAACCAAGACTAACTGTTATCATTTGGCAAGGATAACTTTGGGTACCATCCATGCTTCCAGTAGAGTATAGCTCCATGAAGGACCTACCAGGGCCCTATTTCTGGTTACCGTATTTATGAATAAATGACACCAGAGGCCCCATTCTCTACAGAAACCATATTCAAAGCTGTACTCCTAATTGAAAAAGGCTCGCATACTTTCTCACGTTCATACCTTCTTTCAGCTCAAATTGCAGATCCATCATTTGATGGGTGATGGCAAGCCTGTGAGAGCACCTGTTCTCTGAGGTCCCATTTTGGGTCAACTGCCCAGTTTTATTTTCTTTGTGGTGCTGTTTATACAGTACCAATACCTACACATTTTAACTCACCGTGCTTATCTTTTGGGTCAAGTGGAAATTCAGATCAGTGATGTGCCATGACTTCTTGAGGGATAACCAGCTTTACAGGATCATACCTTCAGGTCATGTGTGGGGTCTTTTATCAACATGTTGAGTTTTGCCATGCAGATCTAAATACAGTGGTACCTCAGTTTTCGAATGTCTCCATTGACAAACATTTCTGTTTTTGAAACCAATAAACCCAGAAGTAAATGTTTCAGTTTTCAAACAAGCCTTAAAAGTCGAACATGTCATGCAACTCCAGCTGAGTGTAAGATCCTGAGGCCTAGCTGTTGGCTACTGAGTTTTCGGTTTTTGAATGTTTCAGAACTCGAACAGTCTTCTGGAATGGATTATGTTCAAAAACTGAAGTACCACTGTATATTAGCATTTAAAATCCAACCCAAATCCACCCAGTGTCTCTCTACAGTAAATATGCAACCAGTGTAATGCAATGGTTAGAGTGCTAGACTAGGACCTGGGAAATCCCAAGGTTGAAGTCCCCATTCGGTGACCCTGGGTCAAAAACTGCCTCTCAGCCTAACCTATCTCACAGGTTGTTGGGTGGATTAAATGGGAAGGAGGAAGAAAACTATGTATACCACTTTGAGATCCTTGAAGGAAATGTGGGGTAGATATCAAGCAATATATAAATCAAATGAACCTGGGGGGGAAATGAATTTGAAATTCCAGGTATTGACACCCATTCAGCTTCGAATGTCTGTGTGTGTGTGTGTGTGTGTGTGTGTGTGTGTGTGTGAGAGAGAGAGAGAGAGAGAGAGAGAGAGAGAGAGAGAATATTTACAAATCATGTTAATTAGGGCTGCTTATCCTGCTAATGTATAGATCTATGTTCAAGCCAAAGTATCTGTAACAGTGAGGAATTTGAGTGTAAAAATATGCCTCTGTAAAAAAAAAGAGGAAAGAAAAACTTAGGGTGTCACTATAGTTACCGTTTTGGTCTTCTGTACTAATGACTTTGAAAGCATGTGTGCTTTTTTTTCCAGGGGGGTGAAACTCTGAAAGCTGGTTGCACTTTATTTAATATTCAGATAAGTGCTATTCACCTGCTGTTAAGCCACAACACCTACAATCATTCTTTGAATACTGATAATTATATGAAACAGACTCCCCTAGAGGTTGGTAGTCTAGTCTGGATTCACCTAGAATACAAAGATGGATAAAATGGTACCTTGTGTGCATGGAAGCAGTGAAGAGTTTACAAATGTGTCTTGGAAGTTGATGGGCATGTGCTTTCCTGGAGCAAAACTACAATAACTATAGATACACACACACACACACACACACACACACACACACACACACTTACTTCTAGGACTGTTTGCAACGTATCTTTTGATGGAATGTTCTAAGGAATGTTGACACCTTCACGTATAATAGGAACTCCTGTATTTGTATGGATGCTTTCCAATGCAAGCCAGTGTTTTTCCCCCTCAACACCTACCTGGGATCTCTCCTTTCTCCTCGCAGCTTCTCACTCTGGGAGGCCAACATTTCCCTGCCTCTCACCCAGGGTCCTCCATCAACCTTCTAACACCCCCATGAGTATACAATCTCTGGTCCCAAACAAAGGACTCCAAAGAAAGGAGAGAAAGGAGAGAAAAATTAACCATCACACCTGTTCCCTAAAAGCCTAAATAAATAAAACACTTTTATTTTGCTGTCTAAATGATAAAAAAAATATGCAGAGTATTCCATAAATGGAGTGATGCTGCAGAGAAGGTCCTATCTGCAATTGTCATTTGCTTAATTTCCAAAAGTTGGATCACCTAGAGCAAAGTCTCCAGCAATGATCTTAATGGATTTGGATCCTGTATGCCTTTCAGTGATCTCTTGATGGCATACGTGGCTATACAGTGGAACCTCGGTTGCTGAAAGTAATCCATTCCGGACGACCAGGCATAGGCAAACTCGGCCCTCCAGATGTTTTGGGACTACAACTCACATGATCCCTAGCTAACAGGACCAGTGGTCAGGGTTGATAGGAATTGTAGTCCTAAAACATCTGAAGGGCCAAGTTTGCCTATGCCTGCAGAAGACCATTCAACTTCCAAAACATTTGACAACCGAGGCGCAAAGGGCTGCCGGCAATTTCAATGGGGAAAATGGAAAAACACATTTCAGAAGCCGTTTGACATCCGATGTGCATTCAAAAACAGAAGCAGTTACTTCCGGGTTTTCGGGTTCCAAAACGTTCAGCTTCCGAGACGCTTGAAAACCGAGGTCCCACTGTACACAACAATACATTTTCCCTGCCAAATGAAAAGATTTGGCAGGGAAAATGTATTTTGCCAAAAGATACCCCCAAAGCCTGTGGGATTCGAACTCGGGTCTCCCCCAGTTATAAGTCCAATACTCTAGCATTAATTAATGGTGTGCAGTCAGTTTGTTGCCCATGCCTCTCTGCTAATCAGTTTCCCATGTAACCCTCCCTCCCACTCCCCTTTGTTCTCTTCTTTCATTTGATGAGGAGGACTGATAATGCCTCACATCCACATGGAAAGCTACAGAAAGGTTTCTTTCCCCCTCACAACACACAGAGTGTAATTAGACCTGAGCACCTGCTTGCTCCACCAGTGGCTTCATTCATCTGGATGCCCTTCAAAGAGCCATGCTGGGAGGGAAATTTGATCTTCTCCCTTTCCAGTTATTCGTTTCCTCCCCTTCCCATCCAGCATGCTGAACCACAAAGACCCAACCACAGGGTAAGTTGACCCTGCAAAATTCGCTCTGGCTAATCTGCCAGAAAAGAATATTGGGGGTAAATCCTGTATCCTTTCTGCAAACAAACAGATCTTTGTACTTTCCTGTTCTTCTCTTTTCCCAAACACTTACCTTCAGCAATCGAGTGGGAAATGGAATAGTCTTCATATCAGCATTGTTATAGAAGACAGACAGACAGACAGACAGACAGAGTGCTCTTGTGAATGTGCACTGTGGACACTGTGAGAACAGGATGCTTGACTAGATGGGTCATTGACCTGATCCATGGATGGAGGCAGTAAATGCGTCTGAATTCCACTTGCTGGAAACCACAGGAGGGAAGAAGGCGCTTGTGCTGCTCAGGTCCTGCTTGCAGGTTCCCCACTGACTCAATGGCTCTGCCACTGTGAGAACAGGAGGCTGTTTATTTTATTTTTATTCATTTTCTTAGTGGTGTTTATAGAAGCTGGTTGATTTTCTGATTATCTGCAATTGTTTTACTTATTCTATACAATTTATGTTGCACTTGTAATGTTCTATTATGTTACTGTCATTTATTGTTTGTAAGCCGCTTTGTGACTTGTGTGAGTGAAAAGCGGCAGAGAAATAGAATGAATGAATGAATGAATGACTAGATAGGCGCCCTTTGGCCTGACCCAGCAGGCTTTTCTTATGTTCTTAATATTACATTGATCCTTGCTGATATTTCAGGGAGTGTCCAGAGATCTGTCTTCCCCAACCAGCCAGAGCGTTTTGAAAAATCCTGGCAAGGCTGCAGGATTGAAGCATGACTGGATGGTGGTCGCTTGGCTGGTTTATGATGCTTGGTCTGATGAAGGTCAATGATGCAGTGACCTTACTGAAGCTAAGCATTCTGGAAGTGTTCAGTGCCTAGTTTGGAGACTTCTGGAAAGCCCTTCTGTATGCATTGCTGATCCCAGAAGAGGCAGTAAAGGCAGTATCTAAATGTCATTATTATGTAAATTAGCAGGTCCCTGATGCACAGGTCCTCATGTGCATGCCCTGGTGTGAGTACGTAAAATAAGAGCATCAATGAAGCACAAAAATCCTCAAAGTTGCAAGGAGAACTCAATCTCTTCCCAGGGATATGGATGCTACAAGACTCCATGTGTTCTGGAACTGCAACTTCCATCCAACCAATACTCTGTGGTGTTGGGATCTGTAGTTCAGTACCATTCATTCCCTCACTTGCTACCTGGTCCTTTCAACTGGAGATGTCAGGAATTGAACCCGGGACCTCTTCACACAAAGCATGTGCTGTGCCCTCCCCTTAGCAATGATTCCCAATTTTTTTCAGGCCACTGCCCCCTTGGTTCTATAAACCCATTCCCCAGTGCCCCCTACCCTACCATTTAAAAGGCATTATTCAGAATTGTGATTTGCATGCTCCACGAAGGAAGATAATAACACAATGAAATTCAAAACAGTAAAAGTCAGTTGTACGTTTATTCAAACCATTGAGTGGAATTTAAACTATTCAGTGGAATTAATTCAATAGAGCTGATGGACTTGATCCAGTGATACCAGCTTTTCAAAGCCCGAGAGTCATTTACACCTATGGCACCCCCTGCCACCCGCTTGCCTCTTAGGATATGCTTACCAGATGTCCCCATTTCCCAGGGACAGTCCCCAGATTTACAAATCGGTCCCAGGACAAAATCCGTCCCCGGAATGTCCCCGGATTTCATTTAATGTTCCCAGATCTATATTTTAAGTGTTGTCGATTTATTAGTAGGGAATGAATGTTGCGTGATTGGTTCAATGGCACAAGACACATCATATGGGGACTTCCGGAAAGGCAAAATGGTGGACGCCACGGCAGCAAGCAGCTCTGAAAGCCAGGCAGAGCCAACTGCGCTACCAGGCTGGCTCCAGGCTGCTAAGACTGCCGCTGCCACTGCCACTGCTGAGGGAGAACCAGGGACACCCGGCGTGTCAATTGGGGGAACCGCCGACCCACCCCCCACGCAACCCAAGTCAAGCTGGGAGTGAGACTGCCCAGCCACCCAGCTGACTGCCCAGCATCACTCCAGGGCCAGGAAAACCCTGGAGCCAACGCAGGGAGAAGGAGGAGAGAAGGAGGAGAGAAGGAGGAGAGAAGGAGAAGGAAGAAAAAGAGGTAGGAGAAAAAATAGGGGAGCCCTGACCTTGCCCTGCTGCTGCTGCTGCTGAGGAGAAGAGGCAGTAGAGCACCGGGAGGGCAAGGACATGTGGCCGAGCCCAGGCGCGACCAGAGCCTACTCCACGGTAGCTAGTGCTCCAAGAGAACAGGCCGGGGCCCAGAGGAATGCCACACGACAGAGGAGACCACAGAAGAGAAGATATTACTTCTTATTTTTTTAAAAAAAAAATAATAAAAACTTTTTTAAAAATAACTTTTTTTCTCTCTTTTTTTTTTTTAAAAAAAAGTGTCCCCAGATTCTTTGGAAAAAAAATCTGGTAACCTTATCTTAGGAAATACCCCCTCCCCCACCCTACTGGGGCAATACTGCCCACTCTGGGATTCGCTGTTGTAAAGCAACCTCAGAAGATGAGGGCATTCTGAGCAGGCTTTTTGGAAGAGAATAGGCAGGCTCATGTGGAAGTTGAGGAGATGGTGAATGGAATGGAGTCTCCTGAAAAGGAGCGCTCATGCTGGAATGTTTTGTTGCAGGTCACTTGACAGAACCCAGCTTTTCTAGTTGAAGCAAACCATTTCTAAAATTCAGAGGCCAGTTGGCAACTCAGAAGGGGAGGGGAGGGAAGGGAAGGGGGCGGTCAAAAGTCTGATGTAAAATCCTTAATAGAGGCCAAGATTTGAACCGATTCTTTAGAAATTGTATGTGTCTACTGGACGTTCTTGTGAAGGAAGTGAAATCCCAGATGGAGCTGAACTTTCCTGGGTTAACTGCATCATTATTTTATTTTATTTATTTAAAAAAATTGGAAAGGGCTTTCCAATTTACTTCCCATGACTAGTTTGGGTTAATTGTCAAACTATCAGATAACTGAAAGACGCATTTCCATTAAACTGTCTCCTATTCCTCCCTGCCTGCCTGCCCACCCCCCACCCCCGGTTGTTCCTCTGTAATATATCTAAGCAAACATTTGTTCCACTGATCATTTCTGGGCAAAAGACATGAATCACTAGACTGAAGTAAAAAAAACCACAGAGGCAGCTGTTGATCATTAGAAACAGTCAACTTGTTCAAGAAGCCTGCCATCGGAAGGTTTATTCAGGAAACAGCTTTGGCTTGTAATGCTTTGCAGTGTAATGAAAGCAAAGTGATAGAAATTAGAGCATTCCTCCTTTAAAGCACATTCGTTGGTGAGAATCTCTCTCTCGCTATGCCATTTAACTTAACCTTGTTTTATTACAGGCAAGGCATGAAATATTTATTTCTGCCAGCATCCAGGAACAAATAATATTCCCAGGTTCAATACTGAGGAGATGGCTACATGGACACCAGCCATCAAAGATGCCTGGGGACTTCAGTTTGCTAAGAGTTTGGGGAACCTCAGCTCTGTGAGGGGTAATACAGTTCTCAGGATTCTTTGGGGGGGGGGAGTAAACTTTTTGACTCCTCAGATGGACTACAACTCCCATCATCCCTGGCCATTGTACATGCTGCCAGGGTCTGATGGGAGTTGTAGTCCAGCAACATCTGGAAGTTATCAGGCTCCCTATCCCCCTATCCCTGCTAAACATGGAACATATATGAAAGTATTAACTGAAGTAAATATGAAGGATGAGATGGTGAGGAACAAAGAAGCAGACAAAGGATATGAAAACCTTAAGTCAAATAAGAGAACCATCCTGTGCCAATTGACTTGCAGCATCACTGTGGATCTCACAATAGGAAATGCCCAAAATATGTGGAAAATGAGAAGTTCTAATGAAAGAGACAGTTATTAATATTGTGTGATGTTGATGTAATGATTCTCCTCAGCACACATTTAAGTGCTAATATTTAAGTGCTAATATTTGAAAACCTGCTGCCAAGAATTCAAGCAAATTTCTCAGCGTTGATGTTGATGGGCAATAAAAAGCAGCATTTAAATTATATTTAAAGCATAAATGCTATTTTAAAACTATTTATTAACAATTGTTACAATTCATACATTCCCCACCCCCACCCCTTTTCTCCCCACCTCCACCTCATTGCTGCTTCTTTATAATTTTATTTGTTCATCTTCCACATCAAAGGCCTGGTAGTCTATAGAAAGCAAATTAGGAATGCATTATTTTCAGCGAAAAAAGTCTCAGTGAGACTCATAATTTTATTTTATTTTTCCTGGCCCGTGGAATAACATAAATCAAAAGGAGGAATGGTCCACCTTCTGTTTTGACTACTTTGACCCTCTTCAACCCCTGCCAATTTTTATCTCATTTTTGTTTAACTTTGTACATCAGAGTTTAATTTTAAAGCTGGTCCAGAAGACAGTGATGTATAGGTTACATCAAGTATAGCTTAAATTACCCTCTCCCCAGTGATTTGAAGATGGGCGGGGGGAGAGGAGGAGGTCCCCATTCCTGCAGCAGGGTAGCAACGCAAAGGAGAAATGGACAAAACCTGTCCCCTCAAACTAGCCACCACAGGCTAGAGGAATATTTCTGCCACACCATCCTTTATATATGTGTGTCTCAAAGTATTTTTTAACACACACATGTGAAAGCAGAAATATGGGTTGCAATGAAATGATAAATATAGGGAAAGCTGCCCCATAGACTCACATCTGGGGGGCTTTGATTCCAGCAAAACTGTCAATTCAGTTTGCCCCAATGATGACTTGCGTTTCATGGGTGGTGCTTGCCATTCTGAAGATGGAACATATGCTTAGCAGACTAAAGAGGTGGTTGGGTTTTTTAAAAATGGTCTTGTCGTGCCACTGGATAAATACCATCTTAAAAACTGATAGGGTAGAATCCCGATTGCTTAACTCCCATTATGCAATACTCATCCCAGGGTATGCACAATCTGAAGTCCTGTGGGTCCATCACCTCAGTCAAGCAAAGCAGATCTGGGTCTGTCCAATGTTTGGGTGGATGATGACCACATGTTCTCACCCTGGACTCCATGATGGAGGAAAGGCAGGGTGTGAATGTAAAATAAATAAATCAGTAAATAAATATGCTAACTCCTTTTCAAGGAACAGAGCACAGAATTCACAGCCATCGGTTGTGGTGATGGCAACTGGCCTGTTTAACAATTATTGTTGCTGCTGCTACATTTATTTATATCCCACCTTTCCCCCAGACCAGGACTCAAAGTGGCTTGCAGAAATTAAAACGACACAGATAAAATCCAAAAGAAATGAAAATAATAAAATACAAAAAGTATATCATGCACATCTAACATGAACAATCTCAACCATACGTTGGTTGAAACCCAGCCAGTTAAATGCATAAGTTTTCCACCTTTCTTCATTCTGCCTTGCATGTTGACTTCAAAAGGATAGGGTGGTTCCAAGGGGAAGGTTTGAGTACACCTGCTTTCATGTAGATGCAGAGCCTTTGGAACTAAACCCCTGCACAGAATGTGGCTGTCTTGTTATAATAACAAAAAAACTCACCACCACATCCTGATCCCCAGAACCTGCAGCCCCAGGCAGTCAGCTCACTTTGCTTAACAGTAGGGCCGGCCCCAGCCAGACTTCAAAAGAAAGTTACCAGCACCTTGCTTTATATGTGTTCTGCCTAGCACAGGGCAATATGCCCAACTGAAGCAGGAACCTGAGCCTGAGGATCATGGAGAAATGAAGGCAGAGTGAAGAGGAATCAGAAGAAAAATGTGTGCTGCCAGGGATTCTTTAGCTGTGATTCCTGCATTGGAGGGTTGGACTAGATGACTTTTGGATCCCTTCTATATCTATAATCCTATGATACAAAATAAGAAAGAGGAAGGTGTGAAAGATGGAACTATAAAGAAAATCAGTTGTATACTTGACGGGGATTCAGAATGGGTTCCCTGTTAAAGGTGGTCTATATTGTTTGTTTTCTTTTTTCCTTTTAATAGTTTGTGCCTTTGTGTTATTGTTTTTTAAACTCTTGTTGTGAGCCTCCAACTGAAGCAGGACCAGGACTTGCCCTGCCATTAGGCAGAGTGAGGAGGCTGCCTCGGGCAGCAGACAATGGGAGGCAGGGAATGGGAGGGAGGTGGTGGAGGAGAGAACGGCAGGTGCCGTGCATGCTGCCCTCAGGTGTGGTGGAGGATGCCATCCCATTGCCAGTGCTTAAAAAAGATTCATCTGCCCATAGAAAAGGTACGATTCTGCTGCTCATCTGGTCACCTTCCATCTGTCGCCTCAGTGAGCAAAATGTCATGGACCAGCTCTGGGCAGGAAAGTGGTAAATATAAAAATACAGTGGTGCTTCAGGTTACAGACGCTTCAGTTTACAGACTCCGCTAACTCAGAAAAAGTACCTCGGGTTAAGAACTTTGCTTCAGGATGAGAACAGAAATCGCACGGCAGTGGTGCAGCAGCAGCAGGAGGCCCCATTAGCTAAAGTAGTACCTCAGGTTAAGAACAGTTTCAGGTTAAGAACGGACCTCTGGAACAAATTAAGTTCTTAACCCAAGGTACCACTGTAAAGAGAGAGAGAGAAAGAGAGGGAGAACCATGCTGCTGCTGTTGCTGCCCACAACCTAAGAGGCAGTGGTGTGCACCAACCTGGATGGGTTAAAAATAAGGATTAGACAAATTCATGGAGGAGAAGGCGATCAGTGACTACCATCCACAGTGGTTAAGCTCTGTCTCTACAGCTGGACGCAGCAATGCTTCTGAATACCAGTTGTTGGAAACCACAGGAGGGGAGAGGCTTCTTGTGCTCGGGTCCCTTCTCGCAGGTTTCCCACAGGACTCTGGTTGGCCACTGTGAGAACAAGATGCTGGGCTAGATGGGCCATTGGCCTGCTCCGGCAGGACGCTTCTTATGTCCTTATGTTCACCTAAGGTCAAAAGAACTGCTCTCCTATTGTCTACAACTCAAAGTTTAGCACAGGGCCATTAAAAGGAGGAAACAGAAAATGATGGAGGGAGACATAGCAGAGTGCGGGTAAGCTTAAGGAATCCTCCCAGGGACCATTCACTGCTTATGAGCCCACTGCTTATGAGCTAGCACAGAAAACCCCAGTCTGATCTGCAGCTCTGAAAATCCCTCTTTTCCAATTATACGCCGCAGGGCTATGCATGCATTTTGATGGAGTCAGCCAAAAACCACAAGGAGAGCCCTGCAGCAGCAGACCACAAAATGGGATTGGCACTTGTGTCTCCTAGGAGTTGAAGTTTCAGAGCTCCTTTATCACGTGACCTGCTGACCTGAAGATAGCAAAACTGACCCCGTCTGCATGGAGGAGTCTATTGCTAAGATTCCCCAGGGAGCACCCACCAGCTGCAAACTGATCCAGCGATTAACCCTTGTGTGCTTCGGATGTAACGCGGGAGTCACGGCAATAAAGCTTTCTCTGCATAACAGATCCTGCGTCTGTAAATTGTTGCTCTTATCAGCTACACTTGAGGATGTGATTCCTTTCTTCTGGGTGAAACCAAACTGCCAAGCTGCTCTTAGGAGTGGAGTCTAAATTTATAAAGGAAGGGATATTTATTCACTGGTTTCTGAGGGATGATGGAAAGGGAAATCTTTTAAAGGCAGCTTACTTTTCAATTGCCGTCCTCACTGTATACTACACACCCGACAGAACTGGCAACATGGTTACAAGAAGGGAAGCAAATAATTTGCAAAGTTGCCACAAAATGTTCTCTGTAAGAAAAATCTGAGACTAATTTAGGATGTCTTACTCAGGCAAAAAAACAACAATAACAACAAACAACAATCAGCTGTGGAAGTTGAATAGTACATTAAAAGTTTATTGACATTTGTTTGTATTCCCATACATTTAGATCTTCTGCCTTTAATTGCTGCAGAAGTCAATCAGATTCACATTTGGTCATCTTTGGGGGCAGTGAATGAGCAAGAAAGGTTTTCATTGACTATTTTTTTTATTAAAAAATTAAAATATGATGGTAGAATTCTGGTTGTGTGTTTTTAAGGCTCGGTTAACACCTTGGAATTGTGGTTTTGTAGCCACTTAAAAGCAGGAGTGTGCTGCTGTAATCTGAGGCCCCATCTGCATCATTGATTTAAACCACTATGAGAACACTTTAAAGCAGAGGTTTTCAACCTTTTTGAGTCCATGGCTTCCCTAACCAACTACATTCTTTCTGAGGCACCTCTGTGGGGCCCAGGGGCCCACTTATGTCATCCCTTGCCTGCAGAGCTGGCAGCATCTCACCACTTTTTGAACACCCTCCCTACAGCACCCCTGACCATCATTCAAGGCACCCCAGGGTGCCACAGCACACTGGTTGAAAACCACTGATTTAAACAGTTATGGCTTCCCTCGGAGAATGCTGGGAAAGGTAGTTTATTAAGGGTAGTTTGTTCAGGGTGCTGAGAGTTGTTAGAAGACCCCTATTCCCCTCACAGAGCAACAGTTCCCAGAACAGATTAACCATCAATCCGTCTTCCCAGAAGACTCTGGGAGTCATCGCTCTGGGAGGAGAAGACAGGCCTCCTAACAACTGTCAGCACCCTGAACAAACTACAGCTCCCAGAATATTTGGGGGGAAGCCATGTCTGATTAAAGGGGGCTCATTGTGCTTTAACCAATGTCCCCACTGTGGAAAGATGTGTGGATCCAGAATTGGCCTCTACAGTCACTTACTGAATCATTGTTAAAACCGTCTTTGTGGAAGACAATCTTACTCGCCAAAGAAGAATTAGAAGAAGACATGTATAGTGCAGATGAGGCCTAAGATTCCAAGCAGTGCTGCCATTTTTTTCACCTTCTGCTTCCATTCTAACAGCAGCAGGGATCTGGGGAGAATCCCAACAGTGAGGAGAAGAAGAGGAGAAAGGTTTTGAGATGCTGCAAGGAAGAAGGAAGGCCTTCTCTGGGAATGGCCCCAAACCAATAGGACTGCAAACTGATTTCCCTTCCGAATCTGGATTTTCCCAGGCCAGCAGTTTTTGAAGACTGCCTCATCTTCGCTCTCAGCTCCTGGGTGTCCTCTCTCCTCTCTCTAACATATTTCCAGGACACGTCTCACCTTGCCCTGAGGGGAGAACACAGCAACGATTCAGTGAAATTATCTCAAATGAGGGGATATTTTCCCCCTCGTTCTCTCTCCTGTGGGCTTTCTGTGGAAAAAGAGCATTTAGCTTGTTAACGACCATTAATATGTACCATCATATATTAGGGGGAGTTAATACGCAAAGGAGAAGACTCAACCTTTCAGTTCATTAAATAAAACAAATTTTCAAAACCGTCTATTTACGATAGTTGGGGAACTGTGAGGAAGAGCTGAAGGCAGCAGCGCCTGCTTCGCCAATTTGAAGACAAGATGGGAAATCCTTAGAGGAGAAACATTTGCATGTTTGGAAGATGCACATTTTGGACACAGATACATCCAGGATGTCACTGATCCTTTCAAGGAACCACTTTCAAAATATATTTTCCTTTTATAAGATATCCCCCTTTTAAAATCCCACCAGAGACCTTCTTATAAATGAGAAACTACATCTCCTGGGATTGGACCAAGCTGGAAAAGTATGTTATTAAAAAAAAAAATACATAGCAGAATGCAGAGCAATATAATTAGCCCATTTCTTTTATTTTTTGTTATCTTTTAAAAATGTATAGCCAAATTTTAATTAAGCATATTCTCTGGATGTTTGAACTGTGCAAGAATAAGGAAAGATAGTCTTGCTGTATTTCCAAGGGATTAATTGTATCAATTTAAGTCTCCTTTTCTGATCTCTCTTATTGCAGCTGCTTGTCTTCCAGAAGTATCCACGACACCTTGTGTGAGATGCAGAGTGGTGTGTGTGTGTGTGTGTGTGTGCGCGCACATCTGTATCTGGGATCAAAATCCACAGCTTCGAAGTGCATTCTTATCATTACAGGAAAGAATTTACACAGGCAATTGCAAAATTCTGTTTGATGCTAATCTTTGTGCATGGAAATCAGTATAGGCCTTCCATCCCAAAAGCCCCTGATCCATTACATTATTAGCATCATCGTGGTTCCTATTTGTTAAGCTGTCATTTGGAATGCATAAGGAAATGAATGTATATCTATATATATCCTACTTGCAAAGTAACATCTCCTTGCTGCTTCAGTTCAATATCTCTGCAACAATGGGGCAGGTGCAAATAAACATGATTCCAAGACAGCGCTCATTGACCTGCCCAGTTCCCGAACTTTACAAAAAGAAAACATTTTGATTAGGTCACCATTTTAAAAAGCCATATAATAAAGGTCTTCTATAGCATGTCAACCCAGAAAGCGTTTAAAACAAAAAACCCAGTCCAGCTTTTCTTGACCTAGTTCTCACTACGGCAATAAGCCTGTGACTGGGTTGCACCATTTGAGACTGCAGGCAGGGACAGACATGTTGCTTGCTCCTAAGATTCTCTCCCTATAGAGAAAAAATGGTGGAAGAGAGAAGGCTAGACTATAACCCTTCTTCCTGAGATCCAGTTTTCTAAGTGCATGGATATTATTATTATTATTATTATTATTATTATTATTACCAGCCATCTTTTTCCCTGACAAGGACTCAAGGCAGGTTACAGCTAAAATAGAAACAGCTAAAAACATAGGGCACATGGGGGAAGCAAGAATTTTAAAACTAACAACAACAACAACAACAACAACAACAACAACAACAACAACAACAACAACACACACAAGGTGCCAGTACTCACCATGATTGCCTCCCTTGTTCTCTTATAATGGCAATGGCACCCACCTGAGAGGTGCTGGAACTAAGTTCTGGTGAGTTCTGGCTGGGGGAAAAAGCCCTGCACACAGATATGATCTATTAAAACATGCAGATCATTACAGTAAAACATTGCAGTGCCAGCCCTTTCCTTAGAAACAGTCAGTTTCCAAAAACCTATTGGAACAAGACAGTTTTTTATTGGGAAGATGGTGATAATCAATCTTATGTATCAAATTTATGGAAAATCTTTAAATAAACTGTTGTTGTTTTTAAAAAAAGCAACAAGAAAGTCTCCATCTACTAACGGAAGGAGAACAAGGGTTGGGGGGAGTCTTGATCTTTCTAAGAAGGGAATTCCAAAGCCTGGGAGCAACCACTGAGAAGGCTCTCTACCAAGTGTGCCTGTGAGGGTAACAGGATCAAGAAAAGGGCTTCCCCCCTAAGCTCTCAGAGCCTGGGCAGCTTCATGTGAGGGAATATAGTTCTTCAGGTGCTGGGTCTTTCCGTTTTTTAATGGAGGCGCATCCAGTCCTGTCAGCTCCCACTAGCCAACTGGAGCATCACCACCAATATTTTTGCAGACAAACACAGAGGTGTGTTTGTAACCTACGTCTCGTAGCTAAAGAGGAGTGCTTGATCTCTCCTACACTCACACACTGGACCCTTGTTTCTTGCAAGGTTCTCTGCCAGCCCTCCCTGGAGAAGCTTCTGGGCATTGAACCCGGGACCTTCTGCCTACAAAGCAGGTATCCAGCCACTGAGCTACAGTCCTCTCCTATCTTACCACTTTACCCGGACCTTTAAGGAGTGACATATTGCATAAGTGGCCCGGAACCCAATGACTTCCCTGCAATCACCTTTGAAAAATAATGTGACGCCCTTCCGCATGCAAACTTCTGTTCCCACAGGGCTGGCTCAAGAAAGTTTGGGGCAAAAGGGAGATGGTGCCCCTCCCCCCAAACCATTTCAAGGAATACCAACTAAGCCAGTGTGGTATAGTGGTTACAGTGTTGGACAAGGACCAGGAGACCAGTGTTCGAATCCCCACTTGGCCATGAAGCTCACTGGGTGTGACGTTGGGCCAGTCACTGCCTCTCAGCCTAACCTAACTCACAGGGTTGTTGTTGTGGGAATGTTCAGGGATGCAGGAGAGGATATATTGTTTGATTATAGCCTTTCCAACTTGTGTAAACAAGTTCACGATTTAGCAGAGTAACATCCCCCTTTTTTAAACTCACAGCGGATGCGTTTGCTCAGGCTCTCTAAAGCCTCTATAATATCTGTTCTGGTATTTTCCCCTTATTCCCTCATAAAAGATAAGACACGACAGTCTTCTATAAAAGTATAAAAAACAGTTTACTCACATTCTGTTCACCATCAGATCCCAGAAGGCAGACTTAGCTTAGAAAAGTAACATACACCTGGAAACTATCTCATAAGGAGACAGTCCCTTTGTCCTCTCTTGGCTGGAGGCCAAGAGAGCATCTTTGGCTAAACAGATGTTGCTTCTTTGATGCATGTAGTCATAGAGAGAGAGATGGCTGCCCTGTGCTGTGCTTTTGTCATTACCTGCACAGGTGAGGCCACACCGACCTCTAGTCACATGCAGAGGACATTTGTCCTAGTCTAGAAGGAAAGAGGAAGTTTAGCTGCTGGCTAGCCAAACATCCCTCCCCATGTGTAAACATGTTCACTCTAGGAATGTTGTACTTGACTGCTCCTGTGTTTCATATCCCACAGTTGTGGGGGCTGAATGATAAGGGGTGAACCATGTATGTCACCTTGAGCTCCTTGGAAAAAATGGTGGATAGTAAAATGTATTTATCTCTTACATCTATTTCAGCAGTGGCAGCAGGCAACATGGCCCACTCAGCTTTGTCCCTCAGCCTTTTGTTGTTCCTCCCTGACCCCTAGCATCGGCTGCCTGAGGTAGATTTTTGTGACTCAAGATAGGGTCATCACTGCACTGGAACCCTAATCCTATCCTGACTGGCAGCTGAATTCCTGGATTTCAGGCAGGGTCCTCTCCTGGTTGAACCTGGGGTCTTCTGCCTGCAAAGTGTATGCTCTGCCAATGAGCTTCAGGGCTTCAGTTCCCCACTGAGAGATTTACCCTTTAGAATCCTAAGGAGGGAGCAAAACCCAGAAAAATGACAGCTCACAGTTTCAAAATTGAGCAAGACATCTGCCAAAAGGCAAAAAATGAAAATTTAAAAAGCAAGGAACGGTGACTTATCAGGGACACTTGGAGCACAGAACCCAGTCCCAGATTTACCACCCACTGAGAAGTAAACCTAAATGAAAGCACCTGGAGCAGGGCTTGATTTGACAATTGTGAGGTGTAAGGGAGGGTGCAGAGACAGCTCCTGTAGAAATTAAAAAGCAAAGCAAAAGCCCAGAGTGAGGCCGAAACTCCGTAGCTATTGGAACAATTACAGAGCACGCGCATCCCTTCTGAACAAATCGACCTTTTCCTTTTCATCAAGTTGCAAAACACTAAAGGTTAAGGAATGTTTGAAAGGAAGCTAATTCTTTTTAAAATGGGGAGGGGGGTAGATTTATTCAAGACTCAAGCAAACTTTGCGAGGAACCATAAGGCACTAAACACATAAATTCCCCGATTCCAATAAAAAGAAAAGAAGGTGAATATGAACAGACACATGCAATCTGTACATGCAATGTTTTTGTTTTTTTTATTGGAAGGATGAATGAATGTTATGAATGAGTGTTGCTTCCAGGACGACATGAAGTTTGAAAAGAATAAATAGCCAACGAGAGGCACCTGCCCCAATGCTGGTTAATTGCAATTTTTAAGCCACATTTCTTTGTCTCTAGTGTACGGGGATGACATGAGTACAAGGAGAGCAGATCAATGATGGTGTCAGATTTTCTTACTTTCCACGTTGCGTTTGACCTGGATGGCACGAACGGTAGTCACAACTAACGGGGAAAATGAAACCGCCTGTCCTGCTTTTATCACCCTAATGAGCACAAACAAAAATATGTAGAGAAACGCTTTCCCCAAAGTTCTCGAGGTTACTGCTCCAATCCTTCAGCTGTCCCTGAGCGAGCAGGGACAAATGTCAATTGGTACACCACGCAAAGGATTTGTGGGACAATTCAATCTTTACCCTAAAAAAGAAAGAAAGAAAAGAAATTGTGTGCAATAACAACAGCTGCAACAATAATAGCCTTAGTGACAATCATCGGAAATTAAAGAGAGAATAGGAACAGAAGACATAAAACTACAGCATCTTAAAGACTTAACCATTAATGAACTCTGTTTTGTGGCTTTTGTAGGCTGGAGTCCACATCATTGAATGGAAGTCTGCAAAAGCTTCTGCAAACATGGAATCTTGTCAGTCTTTAAAGCGACCCAAGACCATTTTGCATTGGATAGCGATGGAGGAGAATTTCAATTCACATCACATTTAAAGGTGGGTCTAACTTATCCACACTTTTGGAAACAGTATAGGACAATATAAGAAACATAGCAGGCCTTCAAAATTTGCACTGCTCTGGATTTTGCAACGCAATTCTCTGATCAAGTAATGTGCTAAGAAATGTGTATAGGTGGAAACAACATACAGGAAAAATTAGAGGTAATTGCTTTGCAAAAATGTGCATATTAGGTAAAAATACATGAGGACGCACTAGTGAATCTTCATGAGCAAAAACAAACAAACTTCAAATGGATGTAGAAGTGTGGATAACTGAATTTAAGATTGGGAAAATGACAAAGAGGGAGAAACAGAAATTGACAGATTTGCCCATCCCTAGTGCCTGATGGAACAAATACAGCTGCCCTTCTGGAATAAGGACATAATCCCAGTCTGACAAAAGGTCCATTTCATCCAGTGTCCTATTTTAACAAGTGGGCTCCAGACACTTCTGGAAACCCATGATCAAGGAGCTTGAGTTTAGTGTTCTTGCAAACTATTTCATCTAAACATGATCAGCTTCCTTCTAAACCTACTGTGAACAGTCATTGCCCTCAACCAGAGCCAGTGTGGTATTGTACAGAAGATGCTGAACCAGGAGGTCCTGGTTCAAATGTCCCATCCTACAGCTCCATAAGTGACCACAGGCAAAGCAGTATTTCTCAGCTAACAATTCTACCATCTCATTCTGTGGCACATGTAGACGGGGCATTGGTGTTCTTCAAAAAGTGTCATCGTCCCCCCCCCCCCCCATGTATGGTCAGGGCAGGTCCAACACATTTTGCTGCCTGAGGCAGAATGCTAACACCTCTCCCTCCTCCAATTCAAGGTGCGTAGTACTTGAGGAGGGCCAAGTTAAAATCCCACAATCACCTCTTATTGTTGTATTGTCACTTACGCTAACAAAGATACCTTTGCTGTCCCTTCTTGACATCCAAAACAAGCCGTCTGAGGCACTCACTACACTCTGCTTAATGGTAGGGGCAGCTGTGTCTAGGATGTCACTCTGCCTTGGTACAGCCTCCTCCCTGTTCCAGAGTCGGGCAGGCCTGTATGGATTAAAATTGAATACTGGACACACATGCCCAATTCCATGTGCCACCTTCAAAACGCTTACCTAAAATTACAGTTGAATTGGATTAATAAATGAATGCAAGATACTAGAGCTTAAACGGGGCTCTGGAGATGGTGCAATCAAACTTCTCGAGATGTCAGCACAGCACTTAGCAGTATTTAACAGTTGCATAATATATGGAAATTCACTTTTGTGTTCCCATGCTGGGAGGTATTTCATCTGCTGACATTCTGATGGCGTCATGCAGCAATACAAAGCAGAAGAGCCCTGCCAGGGGGGGAAAGTTGGCAACCTTAGTCTCAGCTTTTCCATGGCTTGACCCCTGCGCTTGAAACTGTAGCTTTGCTAAAGGGTCAGAAAAGTCCTTGTCATCCCCCTTCATTGCACTGCAACGGCAGCTATTTAGCCAGCTTACACACACCCTAAACTGTGTTAAATCCAGATACTCAGAAAATCCTGGGAAGCGAATCATTTCTGTTTCTCTTCCCTAAAATCCTGTTTGCTAAAACCCATTTGGTAGATGAGAGAATATTTTTTTCGTTGTGAATAAGTGCTCAGGTTCATTCAGTCATTCCTGTTAACTGCCAAACGCACCCCCTTTCTCCAGCATATAGGATTTCTATGAAAGCATGATTTAATTTGCAGTTAATTAACTCATCAAATCATCATTCTGATTAATCAATTAATGCTTTCAGACCCAACCGAGACATTTGTAATTTCTTACGAATAAAGTGGGCCCTTTTTTAAATTCATATGGCATGGTGATCAGCCGAAGTGAATGACAGGCAGTGTAAGTGATGCTTTGGACTAAAGTACATGGGATGCTCCTTCAATTAAAGTTTGAAAGCACTAATAGCCATTGATTTGATTCATTCATTAACTACAGATTAAAATGTTGAGTTTACAATCAGAACTCATCCATTGTGGGGAAAGGGTGAGCAATACGTTTAGGCATGAAGCATTGGGTACAAGAGCCTTGGAAGGGTTGCCGTAATACTGGAAAGTCTCTAAGCATGTACAAAGTGTTTGTCCATCATTGGTGAGCCTGAAAATAGGCTCTGGTTTGTTTGTTTTTCAAAATGTTGAAGTATTCTGCACAGTGGGGAATCTGTGGCAAACAGACTTGGGGGGGGTGTTGGGGCAGTCATTGTGATGCCCTCTAGATGCTGTTGGACTACAACTCCCATGAGCCACAGCTCGGACAATGGTCAGGGATGATAGGACTTTTAGTTTAACAGCAACTGGCAGGCAACACATTTGCTACCCCTGGCAAGGTGTCAACAGAAATTCAACTACACTCTTTAACCACAGACAATTGAGGGACAAACGAAATGGGTGTGTACAGCACAGGCAGAGATGCCTCTAGAATAACTCTCTTAATGATGATGTGCATCTAAGCAGCAGCAGCAGCAGCACCCCGCCCCAAATGGTAAAATGGTTTAGCTCCAGGCACCTCTTCATGATCAGAAATAAACATTCCTGGGGGAAGGAACCATAGCACAGAGGGGTGGGATTGAGCGCGCTCGCTTCTCCTGCAAAAGTTTCCAGGTTGATGCTTGGGCATCAGCAGTTGCAAAGGGGCCAAGGGATCCCAAATACTTGCTGAGGCTCTGGGTCGCAGACAAGCCCCGCGCAAAAACGAGTTTGCAAAAAAGACGAGCTGGTGCCTTCGCAGCGCGCGTAAACTTGGTTGCAGGGTCGCAGGAAACCCCTCACCTTTAAGAGCTGTGAAAGGCAAGAGTTTAAACGAGCGTCACTCTCCCTCACAACTCTGCAGGGCAAACTTGCTCCGGTGCCCTCCCTCTCCTTTCTTTTCAGGACGGATAAAGGAAAGTCCTTTCTCTGCGCAGCGGCGCGTTGTTGAACTACGGAACTCGCGCCCGCAGGAGGCAGCGATGATGGCCACCAAACTGGATGGCTTCAAAAGTGTATTGGACAAATTCGTGGAAGGGGATAAGGCTATCAGTAGCCGCCAGCCACTAAGGTCATGCTCTGCTTCCACAGTTGGAGGCAGCAATGCTCCTGAATACCAGTTGCTGGGAATCACTGGGCTCTTGGGCTCGGGTCTTGCTTGCGGGTTTCCTACAGGCATCTAGGTGGCCACTGTGAGAACAAGATGCTGGACTAGATGGGCCACTGGCCTGATCCTGCAGGCTTTTTCGATGTTCTTTTCTCCCTTGCATCAGGTCACCCCCGCCCACCTCCACCTCTTCTCCTAAGGGATAGTTATCATGACAGTTAACATCCAGGAGAGTCGTCTTAATCCTCCCATCAATGAAAAGCAAAACAAGTAATCGAGCGACAAAAGATGTTTTTAATAGTTGACAGCCCCACTTTTTGCTAAGGAACCCCCGGAGACCCTGCTGGAAGGGCAGGCGCAGTTAGGGGCGCGCCCCACCACCAACGCGTGCCAAGGGAGGGGGGGTCTCTTTCGAATCCACCGCCTGCTCTAACGGATGTCTGTCTTGGAATCCAGAAATGCCTTTGCTTTTTGTGTCCTAGACAAAAGAGAAACCCCCTTGTGTCTCTTGCGAAACCATCCCAGTGCCGAAGGAAGGGGGAAAGGGTCGTGGGGCCGGGAGAGGATTTGTCTTGCTGTAAATCACCCATCCTTGTCTGGGACTGCTAGCGCCTCCGCCCTGCTTAAGCACAGGCGTAACTCTCACCAAAATAAGTGAGACTTATTCGTTTTAGTGGATCGGTGCCAAAAAAAAAAAATTGTTTAATTGTTTTACACAGAGGCGTTTGAAAACAGCACATTTTTTATTTTTTTAGAAAGAGTGAGTGGGTGGGTGTGTCAAAGACGGGGACATAAAGAAAATACGAATTCTTAGTCTCTCTCTTTCTCACACACCGTTTATGCTATGCAATCAAATGACTTGTGCTTTCTTTTTTAAGCGAATCAAGCTTTATTGAGTATATATTATAGATTTTTTTAAAAAAAAATAAATAAATACATGGATGGATCTGGATATCCTGAGCCAGGATCCTAAAAACGTTGCTCGTGGTACTTGCTACGCTTGCCCTTCTTTTTAAAAAAGCAAGCAAAAGGGGAAAAGAAAAAGAAAAGAGCAATCCCATTTATGCAAAGGCGTCCGCTAGCAAAAACTTCCTAAGGGTGTGTGAAATTGACTAATCTCTCATGGCTTAATATAAATAGCATTTGCTGTCGCCTCTGGTGGCGTTGCAGGATCCGTGTCTTTCCTCCTCCCTCCCGCTGCCCAGCGAGAGCGCACCGCGGCTCTGCCAGGCGTTAACTTATTTCTTCCCAAGCGATGGGCAATTGTCTTCTGCAGAGATTTCTCTTCGCTGCTTCTCTCTCCGGCGGGAGAACCATCTGCAGCTTCCAGCTTTCTGCAAAAAAACAACCCCTGAGAACTCTCTCCGTTTGCGTTCAGGCTGGGAAGCGATCAACCCAGAACTGGACGTCCCAGTTACAAATTGAGGGAAGCGGGCGCAAACAAAATTTTTCTTTTTAAGGAACCAAAATTCCTACAGCTCGATCCAGGTTGAATAACCTGGTCGGCTTTAGTGGATTTAAAAATAATATATATATACCTTCAGCTGCAATTAAAACAAGCTAAAACAGGGTTTGCAGCAGGTGAGGTTTTGTAAACTCCCCACCTGGAAAATCTGCACTGCCCCAACCCCCAATTTGATGCCCTCAGTTAGGAAAGAGTTTGGAGACGGCCTCGGAAAGTGGTGCTTAAAAGCCATCTCCCCCCCCCCCCTTCTTCCAGGAAGGTTGTGTTTGTGTGAGCTCGCGCGCATGTGTATGCCTATGTACAGGATATTATGTGTGTGGCCTCAGCAGGATGAGAGCAGAAAACTTATCCAGGGAAGCTTATATATCCCCTTGGGACTCTTGGGAGGGCTGCGTGTCCGTGCGTGATGCTCTCTAGTTGTCCCTTACGGCCGTGGCGCAAAAGGGAATCGGGAAGGCGCAAGAGCCACTTTTCCACAACAGCCCCGCGCAGAGGGAGGTCAAGGCGCGGCGTTGCCGCCGCCCTTTCCTGGGCGCAAAAGTCCAGAGACCGGCTGGGGTGTGTGGCGCTCCTGAGCGCAGTTGGGGAGGTGTCGTGGGCAACTGGCGGATACCTGCCTTTGCTCTGCAAACCGTTTTCATTGGCCAGCCCTTGATCTGGGGCTCTTCTGACTTGGCCCCCATTGCACTGATTTACTGGGCGCTTTAGTTCAAGAAGGAGCGCCTCTGGCCAATTGTAGCCTCTGGCCAGTTTTAGCTTCTCCTGTGTGTGGTGTTTGTGTTAAGGCGCTTGGTGTTTCAAGTACACGCACGCACGCACCTCGCAAGAGCTCCTTCCAGACAGCGACTGGGATGACAGGGAAAATAATCTGGAGAGGGTTGTGAGATGGGATCTGATACAAAGGAAAAACTGAGTTTCTTTTAAACATCGCTTCCTTTTTTTTTTCTTTTTAAGAAAGCGGGGAATGGCAGTAATCCAGAGAGGCAAGGCAGGCACTGAATCCGAGCAACATTCCCAATTTAAATAAATAAATGAGATACATAAAATCGAACTTTTCCTCTCCTTGCAGGACTTGCTGAGCCCGTTTGCAAAACCTAAAGGAGTTAAAACAACAACAATTATTTTGCAAAGACCAGCAGAAGGTGGGAAAGGGGGTTGTTAAAGAATTGCTCAGACTCTCCAGATCAATGGCTTGTGGGGGTCATTTCCGACGTGGAAGTCTTTTGAGACTTGCGCCGCCCCCCTACACCTCTCCACATGCTGATTGCAAACGGTTTTTTAAAGTTCCAAGCTCTGGATTTCTGGGCTGTTAAAAACCAAAACCCTAAAAACTGTCGGAGTTATAACCACCACCGCTTAAGAGGCTCGGCAGACAAAACATCTGGTTCGTTAGGGCAAAGTTGCTGGAAAACAGAAAAGAAAACTTTGCTGCCGTGCAAATTCGCTTACCAAAACAATTTACATTCGAGAAAAGGTTCTTAGCCAAAATGAACAAACTTAGTTTCCTTTTTCTTTTTAATTTGTATCCGAGGGCTCTGGGAACCCGCAAGTAATTTCCAAAAGAAAATACGTTGTTATTGTTGCTGTTTCATAGCACTTGGGGCAATTTCCCCCAGAGCTCCGCCTCCCACATTTCAGGATTAATGATTACTTTTCCAACTATTTCCCCTCCCCACCAATATTTCCACCACCCTTCAAAAAAAGAGAAAAGAACTGAAGGATGTCATTGGGAAGGAGTGAAGAAGGAGTTATGGGAGGGGGAGTATTTTTTTCCAAGCCTACAAAAACCTCAGACCCCTCATATTTATGTTCATTCATTTCTCCCTTCCTTACTGTTCGTCAAGGAGGGGAGGGGGGGAACACACCCAATATTTTCTTTTCCTTCCCTTGGGAGAAATTAAAATTAAACTTGCAATTAAAATCGGGGGAGGGGGTGGAACTAGTTGTTGCTTCACCTTAGAACAAAAGAAAATGTTGGCACAGGAGGGGAAAAATTATTACCAAGTTGCTTGTTTTAATAGACAGGCAAGATATATTTATGCTACACACAGACACACACACACGTCCCTGGACCTTGCCAATTTCATTCTGCCTTGCCTGTTTACACTTACACACACACACACACACACACACACACACACAATATATTACGGAGAAGGGTTCACAGCCTCCTTAAGAATGAGTATCTGATTCTTAATACTACAAATGCAAACTTTCTTGGGGAGATGGTAGGAATCAGATCCCAGTCTTAAAAGGTCGGCGGCCGCCACGCACGCACACGATCATCCCCTTGCAGCCTTCTCAATAACAACACGACTACCTTTGCTCATGACGTTGTTCTGCAATGTATTTCTGCAAAGCTTTTCAGCCTCCAGACTCTCTCTCTCTCTCTCTCTCTCTCTCTCTCTCTCCACTCACAGGCCAGACCTGTCCTCTTTGCAGGATCAGATCCTCAAGTTCCCTTAAGCCCTTGGCAAATGTAGGGCTTTCCCCCCTCTTTTTACTCCCAGTTTTATTACTCGAGGCCTAAGCAACACTCCTACAAACAAAGTACGTAATACTTCTTGGGTGAACTGTTGATTCCTTCTTAATGACGTTCAACGCGAAACGACCGGGTTAGTGCAAGGATTTGGGGAGGTTAGGTGTTTGGCTGTTTGTGCTTCCAGCAAGAGAAAAGATGTAGGAACTAAGGCAGGTCCTTTACGAAGCTGGTCCCAGCCAGCAGCGGTGGCAAATCTGCGTCTGCGTAGCCATGCCCAGTTTGGTACCCACGCCTCAAATACCTAAGGATAGATCATCCTTGCCAGATTGTCTGCCGCTGAAAAAGGAGGCAATTTCTTTGGAAGATTTGATCTTTTCGAAAGCCAAGTCCTTCCTCTGATTCTGCTAAAATCATCAACCTTCCCAATGTAATTACGACCGTTTTAGGAATACTGGTAATCAAGCTTTCATTACAAATAAGTTTCTTTTATCTAAAAAAAAGGGGGGAGTGTATTTGAGAAGTGAACTTTCTTGTGACGTTACAACCCAGTAGGATATTTTCTGCTTGGTTTAATAAAACGACAACTTCTCATAGCAAAAAATGTCAAAAGTTCCTTTAAGAAAATATAAATAAATATAAATAGTTATAGATAGGTGTGTAAAGCCTAGCAGACGTGATTCCCTACGGGGGCAAGTCGCCCCCCCCCTCCGAAAGAAGAGGGGTTTTATCTGAAAACTGCCATGTTTAGCAGACTTCTTAGTTTCAGACCTGTGCAAAGGTGGCACCCCCCCCATCTCTCTCCATCTGAGCTACCGAAGTTCTCTGAAATGCTATGCTCATTCCCCAATCCCGAAACGGCAACACCTTAATTAAAACAATTGCATTTTACGTTCTTAGTTCCTGATAAGAACCATCAAGAGAGTCTCCTCTTTTTGCAAAAATAAAAAATAACCCCCCCCCAAGAATAAGCCAAACTTCTCAGCCCAAATTCTCCAGCGCCTTCCATAAGACTCATTCCATATAGAGGTAAACTCTCCCAGGTTTGAGTCCCCGGAACAATTAAGACTAAGGAGGTGAATTATAAAGGGAATCCTCTTCCTCTCCTCCCATTTTACATTATAGCTCTCTTTATAGCTCTCTGGTTTTACCAAAAGAAGAAGAAAAAAGCGAATATTGTTTCTGATACGTGGGGGAGGAAGATCAAGGTTTTCTCTCTTTTTTTCTCTTTACCCCCTGGCGGGGGGGGGGTATCCCCTCCCTGCAAATTCAATGCCATTTTGCAGGTATTTGACTAATTAAAAAGAAGCAGTTTCACTGGGCCTGCCTTGCTAAAATGCAGATCTTTCTAATTTAATAGCTGCAGGGAAAATGTGTGTGTGTGGGGGGGGGGGGACCTGCAAGGGCTAGACGACTTGTAGTGCCCCTCTCTTCCTGTCCAAACTCCTCTGCCTCTTTCCATCCATCCAATTCTGGACCACTGTTTAATAGGAAAGTGGTCCATGGCATCGTCAGGATGCAAGAAGAACAGGATTAGAGAATGAGGAGTAGATTGGTTGGGGTGGGGTGGGGTCACAAGTTTGTGTTGGGTTCTTGTGGTCCTTCAGACACACCAGGGGTTCCTGATGCGACACTCAGCTGAGGGGGAAGTGAATCCAATGAAGAGCAGGATCCACACTATTTGTGGCGGGGGCGGGAGCGGGGAGCGAGGTCAGAAGGAGGTTCTTTCCCTCCCCACCCCCCCGGTTTAAAATTCTGACTTACTACGCATTTGCACGCAAAACCGCCTCCCTTCCTGGCCAATAAAACTGCTATTAGCTGGCCCTTCTTCTAATTCTAAAACACTGTGGCCTGGAAGAAAAGGGAAAGTTTTGCTTCGGTGCAAGAAGTTAAAGGATCTCTCCCGCTCGGGTTACAAAACAGGCCTCTATCTCTGTCCGGACCTCACGGCTTTCAGTTACATCTTGTCTAACCCAGATATCGCCTAGTGTACCCCCGCTCCTTTGGGGAAAAAACCCACAAATACACACACACAAGCCTAATAACCACGAGCGATTCTCACGCTGAGCAAAAACTCTCAATAATAACAGTCTCAATTGCGCGCGCGCCTTGCTTTGGACACCCGCGCATTCTCCCCTTTAGGATCGTGTGCAGCTCTCTGTAGCTGGTCACACAAACCCCGTGCGCTTTTACGCGGTTTGACAAGCATGCATTTTGGAAAGCTGCTCCATTTCTCCGGACTTTGTTGGGTCTCTGTCTCTCTGCTCTCCCCTCCGCCGCCGCTTCAAGACTTTGCGCTCACATTTGCTGCAAAGGCAAGCTGACCCCTTCTTCCCTGCTTAAGTTGCCCCGCGCGCGTGAGTTATTGGTGCGGAATCTCCCAGCCTCCCGTTCCGCCTGCCCGGCGCTTGCAGTTGCAACGCGCGCATCCCGGGTGACACTGATGGATGCGCCAATGGGGGAGATGGACAGATGTTGGGGCGGATCTAACGGCATGCAAAGCCAGAGAAGCAGAGGGAACTCGGAGAATCGGGATTGCGGGAAAATAAAATAGAAAACTCACTCATTCCTGGTACACACAACCCGCCACCAACCCACCAGCAAAGTCAGAGAGGAAATGTTTCTTCTTCTTCTTCTTCTATTATTATTATTATTATTATTATTATTATTATTATTATTATTATTAGGGGGTAGGCTAAGGGTTTGCTAAGCAAGCCCTTATCGCCTCTCGCAGTGTCCAGATCCTGGATCCTGCAACAGCAAACCGACGCCAATGCAATGGAGCCCAGCGACCCTGGACAAGACAACTCACCCTCTTCTGCTCCTAGGCAAGAGAATTAACATTCTCCCATGCTGGCGGTGGCAATTTCCCGAGGACTGGAAAATACTTTTGCTCTCTGCTTGTGCATGTGTGTGTCTCATCCTAAGGGACCGTCTCTCTCACCCCTCCCTTTCTTAAAAAAGAAGAAGACGGAAACCATCCAACAACAGCATATTTTTCCCTCCCCTGCTACTCTTCAATGCAAAAAAAGAAAAGAAAAAGTACCTAATCCCTTACCCCGCACAGCAAAACCCAACATCTGAAAACATCTGTACCGAGTGAGGGTCTTGGGAGGCATCCCAAAATCTTCAAAGACTAGCAGTGTGTTTCTTAATATTTTTTTTAATAAAAAAACCTTACTGTGAAAAAGTGAGATCACTCTTTCCCCCCACTCAAAAAAGCACGAGATTACACGCAAATTGTTATCATCATCTTCATCATCATCTTTTTTTTTTTAAGAGAGGAAAATTCTTTGCTACTGATGTTTGCTGCGCTTAAGCAAAAGGATCTGGGTCTCCAGGCGCTTGCCCGGGCATTGCAGGGAGCTGTTATTAAATATCTCTCAGCCACACAAAGAAAAGAGAGCGGGGAGGAAGAGAGAGAGAGAGAGAGAGAAAGGGGGAGGGGGTGCAATTGGCAGTCGAGAAGGTGCTTGGCTCTACCTTCTGATCCATGTTCATAAAGCACTTGAAACGCAGTTAAGAGTCCATCCTCTCTTCTCTGGCTCCCCCTCTTCCCTCCTCCCTCCCTTTCATTCCCTCTGCCGTACCCTATTGCAAGCCAGGAACACCCAATCGAACGCGCAGCGCATCGATTCGCCAAGCGCTCTTTTGGCAAGGGATTTCTTTTTCTTTCTTTCTTTTTTAAAAAAACCCACCCTCCTAGATCTCTTTCCCCCACCGATGAACTTGGACTTGCAAGGCGGGGTGGGAGCGAGCGAGCGACTGAAAGAGCCTCTTTAAAAAAATAAAATAAAAATTTTAAGAAGTACGTGGTGTGATGTGTGGTGAAGAAGAAAACCTGGGAGGCTTGTTTCTTTTTGCAATGGACCAAGCTTAGCTGGTCTTTATTATTATTATTTTTTCTCCTCCCCTTCCCCGTACTGTTTGCAAAGATTTCCTGGGGGACCTTTGCAAAGATGAGGACAGAGACGTGAAGGAAGGCAGGAAGAGGAGAGAGGGGGGCGGGAGGGGGGGAGAGCTCCTAAAGTGGATCCCCTCTGCAGCAAGAAAGAGGATTGCAAGCCGGAAACCTTGGATATATGCTTGCAGGAGCCTGAAAAAGCACCCAGCAAGGAAGGTTGGTAAGTCAGGGAAGCAGCAATGCCAAGAGGGTGGCGTGAATCCCGGAGGGGCGCATGAATGCTCTGGGCCCCAGAGAGAGAAACGATTGGAGGGGCGCTGCTGTTTCTTTCCTTTCCTTTTTAATGCTGGGTCCTGGGTGAAGTGTTTTGTTGTGGGGTAGGGGAGAGTTGCACGTGCAACCCAGCTCCTACTTATGCTTGTTCGGATGCAAGTACCACCGACTCCGGCGGAACTTCTTCCCAAGTCAATGTCTCTCTCCTCCCCACCCCCTCGAAAAACCCCTTCCTTTACGTTGGTGGACTCACGAATCCTAAGTCCCGGGACCCCTGATCAAAGCAGGGTCAAGTTTCAAAGGGGCTTGCACCCCCTAACAAGGAGCTTGCACCTCTGTTGCTGGACTCCTGCTGTTGACCTGTGCTGCTATTATTATTATTATTATTATTATTATTATTATTACTTCCAGAGATTTTGGCATGCGGAACACAGTCCTCCAGCCTAGAAAAATACTTTGCCCCTTCTGTGCTCTCTCTCTCTCCCCCCCCAATCCCCCACCCTGGTGCTGCCACTGAATGGGGGGGGGAGAGTTTAGAGGCGCCTGGCGGTGGTTGAAAGGGAAGGGAGCAGGAAGCACCCCTGATAGCAGAGCTGGGCAGACCTTCTCCCTTCCTCTCCCGCTGGCCTCCCTTGACAGATGTGCTGTCAAGGCCTGGCTGACCGGAGGGCGGCCGCGTTTCAGGAGGGGTGGGCAGGCGGGAGAGGCTGCCTGGAAGAACTCTGGCTCACCCCTTCCCAGCCAACACCCCCCCCCCGCGCGCCTGCCAGCCACCCCCATCCGCATGCCTTCCACGCACTTCCCAGACTTTGCTGGAGGAATTCTCCTCCGAGCTGGAGAGGAAGGAAGATGATGGATTTCTTATTTCTCCCTTTTGGAGAAGAAGAGAAGGATCTCTAAGCCACGGGGTTTTGTTTAAGGGGGATTATTTCGAAGGAGTTGTCTGAGAAGGGGAGGGATTGGGACCCTGGAGCAACACAGGGCGGAGAGGTCAAGAAATGGGAGCTTTCCAGGAATCCCCCCTGGGGATGTTTGGAAGGGATCTGGACTTTGGGTGGGTGGTCTTTGAAGCTCACGAGATGGGCTTCGTCTCCAAGTTAATTGATCCAGGTGGGATAAGGGGAGACCCAAAGGATGCCTTGGAGAGGTTTAGACGGGGGCTGAGAGGGCGTTTAGGATATTGGGAGGAGGGTACCCCCATCATTGTCCCGTTGGCCTAGATATGAGATACCCTCCAGACCTCAGGGGTTTGCAATAGGAGCGGGATCGGAGAGCCCAACCGAGGTGGGACCTCCAAACTCCTGTCGGGTGATGGGACGAGAAGTCTCAGGTATTTTTCCTGCTCCCAAAAAGAGCTCTGTCTGGGAGGGGGGCACAGGGGGTCCTGCCAATGCTGTCCTGGGGGTTCCCTCTGGTTGTGGAGGTGGGTGGAAACCTAGGAGATGCAGCCCGAGCACAGTGTGTGCGTGGAAAGGTGAGTCTCACCTGTGGGACGGGACGAGGAGCCGCTCTTCCTCTCCTCCTCGGCCACTCCTGGGGGTTCAGGCGCCGGGCAGAGACTTCCATGGGATACCCAAAAGGTGGCTTTCAGAACTCTCACGCGTGGTGGCTGGGGCGAAGTGTGTGTGGGGGGGGAGAGGAAAGAAGGACGGCCCACCAGTTGGGTAGGGGAAGAGGTATGCTCCTCCCCTGCTTTCCTTGGGCAGCTTGGCATCTGAGACAACCCCCTGCCCGCTCTGCTGCTGCAGACTGGGCACCCTCGAGATCACTCGCCCTAAGCTGATGGGCGCCGTCGAGGCTGCGGATTGAATTGAGCGGGGAGGGGACGGGTTGGAGGAGGAGGGATCCTCCCCCCGTCCCTCCTTGTCCCCTCCCCCTCCTCCCGGCTGCCATCTGGGGAGGGGGAATCCCCTCTCCTGCTGCCTCCCCCCTCCCCACTCCAGAGCGCTCTTCTTTCGCGCGTGGCCCCCGCTGCGTTGCTGGGCGGCTGCCGCGCGAGGCGCAAAGAGTTAAGGCGGCAGCGGCAGCTTCGGCGGCAACGGTGATGGGCGCCCCCCTCTCCCTCCCTCTCCCTCTCCCCGGCGACTAGTTGGAGTCACGCTGCGATCATCTCTTTTTCCCTTCAAGCTTTGCCTGTTGCCTCCGCCGAAGCCGAAGAAGCCGCCGCTCCCTCCGAGCGCCGCTCGCCGAGCCGTCGGAGCGCCGGGCTGGAGAACTGCAAGGCTGCGCGCGGCGCTTCCAAGAGCCGGCCGGCCGCTCCAGCAGGAACCCTGGAGGGCGCTTGATGCCGTGAGCTCCCCGAAGAAGACCGGAGGAGGAGGAGGAGGAGGAGAAGGAGGCGCCGCCGCTACCGTCGGGCCGGGCTGGGGGTGGCTCCCCTCGGAAGGACTCCCCCAGAGGGCGCCTCCACAGGGCTGGCCCCAGTCCTTGCGCTCCTTGCTGCGGGGCGATCTGTCAAAGTCCCCCCTCCTTCGCTCCTTCCCTCCCTCCTTCCCGCGAGCAGCAGGGCTGTCCTTTGCGCTCCCTTCTCCGGCTGCTGCTCCTGCCTCCGCCTCCTCTTTCTCCTCCTCCTCCTCCTCCTCCTCTTGCACATCGTGCATGCCCAGCAGCGGCAGCAGAGGCGGCAGCAACAACAACAAAAAGCTCGCAGCGGCAGCGGCAGCCCAGCCTGGAGCGGCTCTCTCCTCCGACCCGGATCGAGGGAGGCTGAAGCAACTCTGCTGGCCCCCAGCCCCCAGCCGGCCACCTCCTCCGCCACCTCCTCGCCGCCGCCTCCTCCGGGCGCTGCCAGCGGACGCTGCCTTGCAACATGCCGAGGAGGAAACAGCAAGCGCCCCGGCGCGCAGCAGGTACGAGCCAGGCGCTCCCCCCACATCCTCTCTTCCCAGAATCTGCCACTCCAGGTTAGATTCCGCCCTGCACCCCGCTCCTCTCTTTACCGCTGGTTAGCCAGCCTCTCTTTCGCTCCTTCTCTCTCCCACGATTTAGGAAGCAGGGTGGGGTTGTGGGGGTTGGTTGGTGGGAATAGCCAACCTCTCAGCGCCTTACTTTTGATTTTATTGGGGCTGAGACCCTTGGATTCCGGAGCTTTGGGGCACTTTCCTGAACTGTGCATCATCTGGGTGACTTGTACAAAGAGGGCCGTTGGGGTCCTCTTTGGCTTCCCCACCGCCTTCCTGGTCCCCTCTCCCAGTTTTTCACCCCAAATGTTATTTATTTATGGTTTCTTGTGCCAGAGGAGGTGGTTTGGCAGGCGGCACAGAGAGACGCTTAGGACCATGTGGATAAAATTCCTTCACCCAACTTTCTTTCTTTGCCTTTGGGGGGTGACACCGAGAGAGGGGGGCACCACCACCAGACACCCTCTTCTTTCTGAATGGGCACTTCCTTTGACACCCTCCACGCTATTGATTTCTAATTTATAAGACTAAGCTGCACAGGAAACCAGAGCAAAGGGAAAAATGGGGAAAAAACGGTTCTGGATATTGTTAGATGGTTGTCAAGAATCTTTTTTTACATTCCTTTTTACACTTGCCAGAGTTTGTTTTTTAGGATATCCATATACTTTTCCCTTTTAACTTTTTTTTTTTTTTTAAAAAAAGAAACTGGTGCACTTTATTTACCATCAGCAGTGCTAGCTCTTGTTAAATTTGCAAACCGGATATTTTTGTGTGTGGAAAGGCCAGGTTTGCAAAACAAATACTTCTTCCTTCCTCCATGCCTTCCTTTTAAAAACAAAACACCAAACCCCTTACCTTTTATTTTTGCAGCCCTTTTTAAGGCAAGGGGTGGGTGGAGATCTGGGTCTGGAGCAGAGTTTCCTTGGCCTGTTGCCATCCTTGATTTGATGGCTGATTGATTGCCTGTCATCCAGTTGCCTTTGATCTATTCATTCCCAATAAACCTCAATAAATCACTTGCCATGGTAACGCCAGACTCTGTATGACATCACGCACGTGGCCTGTCAGCTCTGCCAGTGCAACTTTCAGGGTTTCTGGTTTGCTTTAGTTGGGGTGGCATGGACGGAGAGAGTTGATTAGGGCAGATCTTCTTGCACTGGAAGATCCCCTCCTTGCAGAGTACTGAAGGGGAGAGGATCAGTATTCTGTGGATATTTAAGTGTGGGAGATGAAGTTCTTGTAATCTTTAGGAAGCAGACATATGCAAGGTATGCTGGAGTGCCTTTTGATTTTGAAGTGGTTGTCGTCCTATGTTTAATCAAGGAGCTTATCATTTCTTGTGGCAATGAGAAGGAAGGTATACTTCTCAACAGCATCTTCTCAGAAATGGCTTGGTCTACAAGATAACTAGGCAGGCAGGCAGGCTGGCTGGCTCTCATGGGCGACAAGTTTGATTTTTCTCGAAATGAATCATCATGCATCTTAACTTCATTCCTACATATCCATTTCCCCCAAAGCATGCCTCACCGATCGCCTTCCTTTCTTGAAGTTGTGATAGGAAGAAACTCTTTGTTTCCTCCTTGCAACACTTTAGCACTTTGCTCAGGAGCTGGGAAGTTAAGGAAAAGTTTCTGTTTGTAACAAACACGATGACGTAGGCACCTATCCCGTCTTTTGCCTTTCAGATGAATGCGAAGAAATGCTTGAAAGGTGAATTCAGAAGTTTCCCTTAACAATGATTAATTTCAGTGGAAAGGAACTATCTTCCAGGAGGTTCAGGCCTGTTCCTCAGGGCTAAACCAAGTTTTGAACTTGCAGTGTTCAGGAAAGGAAAGTCTCCAGACCTCTGCTGGAATTGGGGTTGGGCTGTGCGTTCTGCTGAACCTTTATATTTTGAGGCATGCTTTCTTCTTTATATATATATGCAGTTCTCACAAACAACTTACGATGTGTGCTGCACTGAGCAAAAGTGAAATCTCTCCTAGCTAACATCAGTGCAGATTTTGAATAAAGCTGAGCACCTTTGGCTGAAGCATTTAAATCACTTTTTAAAAATAAAATAAAAAGGAAAACTAATATAGCAGCATTTTTTTTAATGAAAAGAAAGAAAAGAGCTTTCCAATGTAAAGTATCAGGTTATTTAAGAAATATTCATTAACAAAAAAAAAGGGAGTTCGGGACTAATAGGAGATGGAAGAATGGATTTGCTCTATCAAAATGACCCGTCAAAACGACTTTGTTTCATATTTGATTTAATTGTCTCTCTCCTGACAGGCACATTTATCAATAGCTTAATGGTCAATCAGAAGTTGGCAGAGTGAATGCTTTCATTCTTTCTCATACACTTGCCTTGCCTTTACTTTATCAAAATGCCTTTGGCTAATGGATATAGGGAGTGGGGGCAGAGAATGAATGAGATCTGCTTATTTAAGGCAAGTGGAACAAAACTATGCTGTTGGTATAGGAAAAAATAGCAGAGAAGCTTATTATTATTATTATTATTATTATTATTATTTTTAAAAAACCATTTGATGCAGCAGAAAGTTTTTTAAAAAAATGTTTTCTTTTCTTCTTTATTTAACAGCTGCAACTTGTAAGGTCCGTGACTGCTTTTGTGGTATACTCAGAGCGATGACAAATTTATTGCTTTGTACTGATAGAGCAAAGAGGAGAAAAAACAGGGGGGGGGGGTAAGAGGGAGAGTATGTGTGTTGGAGAGAGGAGACATACACATTACATATCCCTTGATTCGTCACTCAGGAAATCCAGTCTCCAGCAACCTTGAGAATACTCTAGGAAAAAAAAAATCCCCCTCCAAACTGAAAGGTCCGCTCAGCCATAAAAAAAGAAAAGTTGTTTTGCCAGCTTCATTAGTGTTCACCTAATTAGCTGTAAACCTGATGGATTCCTGACAGCTTTAATGATTGGAGATGACAAGCTCCACGCAGTGTCATCCAGCGGAATTAGGTTTGGAGCTAGTTTGATGTAATCAAGTTGATATTACACAGTCCTGGTTGCCTTTAGTTGTGCATTAACTCAATTTTCTGCTGCAGGTGACAAATGGGCTTTGGTACCTGGATAATCATGTCATAGGAATTAGGGCCCTCGTAATGGTCTGGAGTTGAATAACAACAACAAAGGACTCTCGGCAGCGTAGAGAGAGCTTGCAGCAGGTATTGCAGACAGGTGCGCAAATCCTTCATGTCTAGCCCAAGTGTGAACACCACAAGGGAGAAGACTAAAGCTGTCTTGAAGAATCAGAGAAATCTGTAAAAATGATGGTGTCTGTTTGTTTACTTTAGGACTTGGGTTGAGTAGGGTGGATGAGAGGAGAGGGGATGGAGGTGCTGAACGGGGTTTCTAAGAGGTACCAAAAGGTTTTATTTGGATAGCATTCCCCCCCCCCCCAAGTTTTCATCATTTAAGTTGGAAAATGGTGTGTTCTGAGAAAGGGAACAGCATTTATTGCTGATTAGGAAAGTGTGGAGAGTCTGCATTTAACAGAGGCCATTCTAGTTCATGCAAGCCATAATTATCTCACTTGGAATTACAAGCTTCCACATATTGCTTTAAAAAAAATAAAATCTCCCTCTTTCAACAATTGAGAAAAGATTATTGCTGTTTCCTTTTCAGGTGGGGTTGGACATGATGGCTGGGAATTGTAAAGGTCCCCTAGAACTGCTTTCAGACTGCCATTATAATACACATTGAACTCAGTGGGGCTTGTTTCTGAGTAGGCATGTATAGGGCTGTGTGGCTAAGGATGCAGCTCACCTTGGTGTTGTTATGGTGGAATTAGAGATTTCTCGCTTTGCACCCTGAGGATGTTGCCACCCCACCTTCAAACAATAAGGCAGAGCAAATCTGATCTGAGGCCTGGAAAAATTACAGCAAAGGCTTCAGGTGTGATCCAGAATACTTAACACCAATGGGAATTATGTCATGGATTTCAGTGCTATGTGGATTCCACCATCAGCTCTGCAAAATATGCTTTATTTCCCACAACTGTACATGTAGTTCTATTAAAATCCTTAAATTGACTTCTGCTCCTGAAAAGGACTTAAGTCAGCAGGAAAACGTACAAATAGAAATAGATGGATTTTAGTTTACTTCCCTCCCATGGAAACCTCTTTGGTTATCAGAGATCACAGTGAAATTTGCAAGTTCTTATAGCCTTGGTGGCGGTAGGAGATAATCTGCCATACAGGCTGAATTATAATGCTTAGGTCTTCAAGTGAAATCCAGAATTTGGGAATATGAGTTCAGGAAGTTGAGTGTAACCCCTAAAAAAAGTTTGTACACCACAAGTAGTGTGTGTGTGTGTGTGTGTGTGTGTGTGTGTGTGTGTGTGTGTGGAACTGCATGCTGTGATAAAGTAAACTCTCTTCCTGAGTCCCTCCAGCCTCAGCCTCTGGGACTTTCCTTTGCTTACAAACCTGCCACATATTTCTCTGTGGGGCACAGAGTCTTCTTAGCTGACAAAATGATTAGTTATGGTTAAGGTTGTCCTTTGCAGCCCCATACCCCTCAAAATAAAATTTAAAAGTGTGGGAAACAATGAGCAAAAGGAGGTAAGGGAGAGAGTGGAGTGTAAACCTTTGAAAAAGGAAGGAAGTCCTGATTCCATTGAATGGCTTGTTGGGAAAGGGAATTTTCTAGAATCAGCTGCCACTGCTCCCATTAGCTTGACAGCTGTCAATTAGCCCTTCAGTAGTCTCCTGGGCCACAGTTTATTGCGTGCAGTTGATGTTGTCATTTTGTTCTCCGTTTTGCCTTGAGCACTATGATGAGCTGGAGTGAAATAGTCAATAACTGATGTATCAGCAGTTATTTCTTAAATTGGCTCACAAGTCTGCATTTCCCCCCTTTTTATAGTAAAGATTGTTTTGTAAAGTGATTAGAATGAATTGTGACTGCTACAGGGTTATGGGGAATGTGGTCTAGCTTGGGGGGGGGGTGTTAGGAGGATTATTTTTGGTGCCTTTTTTTTTATTTGGTCTAGGCTGTTTTCAGGATCAGTGTGAATGTGAATGCATTAAAGGAAAGAGAGGGGAAGAGAGCGCACGACCGAGAGCATCTTCAGAGGAAAGTGCAAAGGAAATTGTGAAGGGTACAAGCTGCACACTTAGATGCATGCATATGGAACAGTGAAAGTGCGAATAAAAATAAATTTATTTGCCATTGAGAGAGGGGGGTGGGAGAGAGGGAGAGAGTCTGCCCTGTAGCTTTTTACATAAACCTTGCAAGCATCGCCTCAAAACTGTGCAGCAATCCATATTTTAACCCGTTGTTTTGGCCAGTCTGAAGACGATCCTAGCTACAGCGATTCCATTTGCAAATTCTTAATATTAGACCCACTGTCTTTCAAAACAAAAAATAAAATAACAACCAAACCAAAATGCCTCAGTGTTATTCAGGAAAGTAGGTGTATGTTTGCGCTCTAACAGTGGGCTATAAAGCAACAGACTTAAACCTTACATTATTTACAAAACCATTTAGTATCATGTTCAGGACCACCCACTTCCAGGTATTCAAGGCTTTGAATTCTTTCCATTATTCTGTTGCACCCCAAATTGGGGTTTTCTCTGTTGAAGGATTAGAGTTTTCCTTTTTTAAAAAAGAGAGGAAGAAAGAAAAACCCTGAAAGGTAATACAATATATTGTATTTAATAACAATGATATGGACTGGTACATCCAGACAGATAATATGCAGTTGTAATTAGACTGAATAGACAGGCATTCATTTTTAAATTTTTTGACACATGCATAAAATAGTCATATAATAAGATAAGATGACAATTTTATGTTAGGTTGATAAAGTGCCCCGATACATGCATTTAAATGTCTGTAAGCCCTTTTTTATCCAGACAGATTAATTCTAGTTTTTCAGCATTTGCAGAGTCATTAAATTAATTTCCAGAATCCCACTAAACAAGTGAATTTTTGTGTGTTTCACTTACATACAGGGGTGGAGACTGGAATCATTGTGGTTAGGCTTTTTTGTTTGAGTATTTCTGCATTGAAAACAAAGTAAAGAAAGAAAGAAAGAAAGAAAGAAAGAAAGAAAGAAAGAAAGGAGAGATATTCTCCACAAAGAGAAGACTTAACCCCCCCATATAAGATTATTTTGAAGGATAGCATAGAATTTATTGCCAGTAAAGTTGCTATCTAAAAAGGAAAGGAATATTTATATATATGTATGCAAGGATGTGTTTAGCTACTCATAATTTTGCCAACGAAAGATGCTTTAAGTTCATTGGAGATGGGAAGAATTCATCAGCCGTGTAGAGTCGTATGTCCTTAAGGGGGGGGGGGGAGCAGAGACTTCATCAAAGGGATCCTGAACGCTCGCCAGCATTATACACCATCTCATTAGCTTCGTTACAAGGGGAGGGGTGGCTTTACCCAAATAATGAACTTGAAGAATAATTTATTATTTCATATTGCGAGGTTACATTCCAATTAATCAGAGTTCTCTTTCCTTCGCTTACAAGAAAGTCTTTAGAATACAGGTGAGTTCTCCACTGCAGCAATTCTGGCAGATTCAACTATAGATTCTACCTCATTCCAGAATGCCACCAACACACTTCTTCATTTTAAACCAGCCAGTGAAAATACAACTGTACTTGACGGTTCTTGCAATAATACTAAGGTTGTGGTGGTTGTCATTAAAAAAGTTATTTGCTGTAAGGGCCTAATTTGTGTGTGTTTTGCTGATCCATGTTGGCCCTCAAATAAAAGCTTCTTTTTTTAACAAGCTTATAGCACAAATCAAGAGGTCAAAAGGGCAGCTGCATAATCCTGCTCCGAAGAGACGTAACATAATGTACGAAGTGATGGACCAAATTCTGGACCAGCACCACACATTTCTGGTGTTCGTTTTTCTTTTCATATTCCATTTCCATCATTAAGCTGGGCCCTCTCTCTCTCTCTCTCTCTCTCTCTCTCTCTCTCTGGGTCTTCTGTGTTCTTTGTAGGATGGAGGTTGCATGAAACAGGCCATTTTTTAATGAACAATTTAATGTAAATGGGTTCTGAATTTAAATTAATATTAATGAAGCTTTGAGTGAATTTATTTTGCATACACAAAGAGTTGTAACTCTTTCACCCAAACACTCTTGTCTGGATCTGCTAACACATTTGATGGGCAGGCTGGTTAGCTTTTAATTTTGTATGTGTTTGTGTATTATTGTGTGTGTTTTTTTAATCGATTATACCACTTTGGTCTTGCTCTTAGCACAGCATCAAGCAGAGCATCCTCTTGGTTTAAACACACACACATACACCTGTGCTCATCTTTGCAGTTTACATTTTTTTAGTAACTCTTGTCTTTCTCTTCCTCTTCCTACAATTTAGACTTTAGTCATGCATTGATGCCTTGGGAAATTGATTCGAACATTAGTTAGCAGAGTCGAGATGTTTTCTTCTTACCTCTAATGCATTATGTATCTCGGAATGATGGGATGTTCTATAATTAATTCTGTTAGATGTAATTGCTATAATCACTTTGATGCTACACATAATAAGAGTAATATGGTAAGCATATGAAAAAATATAAACACCTTATTGTAACGCTTTTGAGTCAAGGGCTTAACATACATACACAACTATACACAAACCAACCCCATCGGTCCTTATTTTGCTTTGCACTTTATTTTTCCTTTCTTAGGCAAAGGTGACCTTTTAATTTTACATTTCCTTCCCTCTGACAAGGGAATTCTAGAAAACATGAAAAAGTTTTTCCGCGGTGGCCAGAGCTCACTTTTACGTGAATATTATCGCTCAGTTCAAAAGATCAGCCAACTCAACTGTTCCTTGGCAGCATATAAGACACAACAATATTAGCATATATCTCCTGAATGAAGAGGCAAAACGGTACATGCTGTTGTAACCCAGTTGTAAACGATGCGGAAATCGTATCACATGCGCCTTCTCTTGTAATGAGGAATTCTGGGAAACATGAGAGATGAGAACTGGATATATAACTAGAGAGAAAGAGAGAGAGGAAGAGAGAGAGAGAAAAATGATTGCATCATTTCCAAAAGGGGAAAAAAACAAAGACAGAATATGTTTCTCCATCCCTTATTTTTAACTTCCTTTCTCTCTCTCTCCACCACTGAATAGTGGTGAATTATGCCTTTGAAAAATAGTTGTACATAAGCAGGAAGTGGAAACAAAGATGGCTAATAGGGCAGGGTGTGCACAGAGATCCTAGTTTCTGAAAGAAAGATGTTTAATAAGACCATCTCTCTTAATGAGCTGCACACTATGCTTAATGCTGCAAAGGTCACTTGATTTTACGATCCGCCCTCAACTGCGACTTTGTAGGTTTCATCCTCAATTTATATTTTACTGCCTTGTGTTTTCTGAGAGGTTAAGTGTGCAAAGAGTGCCTCTGATAGGAGGTGCAGAGGAAATTAGACCCAAATTTGCGTCTGTGTGTATGGCAAGAGATTTTTTTTTTTTTTAAAAAAGGGCTCTCCTTCCTCGCCTTTCCATTTTTCAATATTGCAAAACGAGTCCTTTTGTTGACGGAGGGAGGACAGAGCGGAGATTTTAACTTCTGTAAGCTGAACAAACAAAACCCAAACCACCCTCTTAGTGAATTGTTGTCAGTCGAGAGCAGAACGGAACAGGGGAGCGTCTTCTCCTCCTTCTTTTCTGAAGTATCTCTGGGACTGGGCTATGCGCCTGCAAGCCCCTTTCCTGCTAGGTCAACCTCTGTTGCTGGAGGGCCAGATCTCAGCGGGGGTCTCCCGAACGCGCCTGAGAGTGGCAGCCATCAGTCACCCATCTGTGACATGGAGTCTGTTTTTGATGGCAGGGATAATAAAAAGGCCCTGGGAACTGCAGAGGCCCTTGTAATCAGGGCCAGCACTGACATCCTTCTCAACTTTTGACAGCTTCTTCCTTTTCTCTTTTCACCGCCAAGACTGTCTCAACTGGATTTTTTTTCTTCTCTCTCTCTCTCTCTCTCTCGTTTCATGTACTTGATCAGTCTCAGATGCTGGGATCTTTTTTATTTTTTATTTCCAGGAGGGAGGGTTTGTGTGTTTCTTTTTGGGGTTGCGGGCTGGGCAGGTGTGAGGGGGAAGCCTGCAAATATATATATATATATATATATATATATATATATATATATATAGAAGACTGTGGGCCTGTTGCTAATTAATGTTCCTCCATAAGATTCTGTCGGAGTTGAGTAATGTTTTTGATCTTTATGCCTGATAACTGCATACTTAATGAGATTTCAAAGCTGTGAGTGCAGCTCCCTACAATTATTGACAGATGCCTCTTCTTTGCCATTGGGTTCAGCTTCATAAATCCTCTTGCAGTAATGAGGTTCAGAAGTGCCACCCTGCCAGTGAGCTAATGAAAGGGGGGAGGGGAGGGGGGAGGGACGAAGGGGGAGGGATGGGGGGGGGAGAAACTCTCGCGTCTGCCTGACACATTTTTTCCCCTTTAAAATTTACTATGCCGGTGTCAAGCTGTGGGACAATTACTTCAAACATGCTAATTTTTATCTTGCTTTTTTGTGTGTGTGCCAGGCAAAGCTCGTGGCCTCTGTTTCATCCCTCCCTTTTCCCCTCTTTCTCTCTCGTGCCCTCTAATAATAAATGAAAATTGCATATAACATTTTTTTTTTAAAAAAAAAGCATGGATCTGAACTGTTGAGGGCTTTGATAGGTATGTGTTCTCCTGTCTCGCTTTCCCTCAGTTGTTGTTTTTGGGTCGGGTGGGGGGAAGCTTGCAGTCAATCAGAGCATTATTATTATTTTTTTGCTTTTTAAAAAAGAGGGAAAAAATCTGAAGGGCACAGGGAGGATGAAATAAAAATAAAACAAAGCAGGAGGGAGGGAAGGAAGGAGAGGAGGGGACGGGATGGGAGAGGGAACCCAACAAACTCCTTGGGCCTCCTGTCAGTTTCCCCCTAACCGAACAACTTGAAACATCGTAGATTTCATTTTAGAGTTCAGAAAACGAAATCCTGGTGGAGAATGGCTGTGCTGTGCCAAACAGTCGATTTCCTTTTCAGCAGAGCCATATATCACTGACCCACCCTTCCCTCGTGACAGAATGACAGGTGTCATTTATCAAATGGGGCCTGCCAAACAGCAGGGAAGGGGTGTGTGTGTGTTTTCATGGGGGGGGGAGGAGGTTTGGAAAGCAGCACAAGAATGGTGTGCGTTTTTGGGTGTGTGTGATGCTGTCTGTTTCCCTTCACAGCAGCGCTGCTATTTTGGGGGAGATTGTTAAAACAGTTCAGCGGGTGTGTGCTTTGCAAGATCCAAACCAGCATCTGTATCTACCTGCTAAACCCTGTTGTTGAAGTACACTCCCCCCCCCCCGCACGCCCACCCCTTCGTCCCCATATGTGGATTTCCTTATATATGGGAGGAGGGAGCTAGCTGGCTGACAGGTATCATTCAGAGGGCCCCAGCTTGCTGGCTGGGGGTTGTGTAAATGAATATAGGGGCTCTCAGTTTCACATGATTCAAACGTGCATTGTTGAAGATGGATGTTCCTTAAAAAAAGATTGATGATGGATATCGGGCTTGTGGCACCATTTATCATTTTGAATATTATTTAGACTTACCGTGTAAAGCTGTAACTTGAGAGTTGGATGAGCTGGGCAGGAGGGAGGCCTAGGATGTGCCTGTTTTTGATGGATGGCTTTGCGCTCGTTCTCTCCCCCCCCCCCCCCACCGCCCCATTGTTTCCTACCAGATACCAGCCGGTCATTATAGGAGTGCCTCACTATTGTATTTTAGGGGCCTGGGGGGTGGTATATGTATGTATATAAAAGGAAAATAGTGTTCAAGATGAAAGGGGTCAGATCATTTCAAAGGCAATGACAGTAACCCTGCGAGGGATAGATGGAGACTTTGCAGCAACATTTCCTAGGCAGTGGAATTCAGAGTCAGTTTAGGGGTTCTTATCCGGGCGAAACGTCTGAGGAATTTCAAGGCATGCCAAACGAGTTTGAATAAGGTGAATCGAAGGTTTTGTAGATCCCTAAACAGAAGAAAAAGCATGAGGTAGTAAGAGGTCAAGACCCAATATATTTTGCCTCTTAAGCTAGAGCACCCTGATCCCTGCCCCCAGACTCTGAGTCAAGGTGAAGCATATCTGAGATCAGTCAAATTATTTTTGGCATCTGAAAATCCTACAAGTGTCTCTCTCTCTCTCTCTACCTGGTAGTAAGAAAACCACAACAATAAATGAAATAGCTAAGAATTTCTTTCCCTTTTCATGACACCTAAAATCTGCTGCCTGAGGGGGCTGTCTCACTCTGCCTTATGGTTGAGCTGGCCCTTTTGAACAGAAAGGGAGAATTCTTTCAAAAACAACCTCTGTGTGGTCTGTAACTGAGTCCAAATGGACTGTCAAAGGGAAACCTCTCATGGACCTCAATGTGGAAAATGTTGCTTGATCATACTTAAGATGGTCCAATTTTCTTTCCTTGAGTTCTTGATTCTTTGTGATGCCTTCAAGTCATGTTATAAGCCTGGCCTCAGACCACCTTTTGTCCATTGGGTTAGTGAATCATTGAAAAATGATTGATATGTACTTAAAATGGTAGTTTTGGAATTATGGACAGTAAACTCAATGCACATACACCTTTTAAAATTGGGAATGATTCAGTTACTACAGCCCAACTACTTGAAGGGTTAAGCATGCAGTTGGAAGCCGTCAGAGAGAGTTTTCATTCACAAAGCATTTTGTTCCTGGCGTTTCCCTAAAGTTTTGTCTCTGTTTTACAGTTAAGCTTTCACACAGTGCAAAAAAATAAATAAAAAAAAATCCCAGTTCTGAAAAACTAATGGAATATAGCACATGTTGAGGGCTCATTTTGTGGCCACTTGATTCCAGAAAAAAAATCTGCTTGCAGTCTCTTTAAGCCGCAAAATCGCAGAAGTAAAGTGATGAGATTCGGAGCAGTGTACCTGCAACACAGTTCTTTCCTGACTGTTCTGTGTGTGAATCATGGGGAAACAGAAGCACACATGTGCAAAAAGGGTGGGGGAGTGGCAATGTGGTCCAATGATTGTCTGTGTGTCTTATCGCGCTCATTGGTGTGTATGAAATTTCGCGCGACATGCCGGAATGTTGAAGAGAAGAAGAAGAGTTTGGATTTGATATCCCACTTTATCACTACCCGAAGGAGTCTCAAAGCAGCTCCTTTCCCTTCCTCCCCCACAACAAACACTCTGTGAGGTGAGTTGGGCTGAGAGACTTCAGAGAAGTGTGACTAGCCCAAGGTCACTCAGCAGCTGCATGTGGAGGAGCGGAGACGAGAACCCAGTTCACTCTACCGCTCTTAACCACTACGCCACACTGGCTCTCCCCAGTCGTTCAAAAAGCTACAGTTCCATAATGCAGCAGGTACTTGCTCTGTGAGAACATCATTAGAAAACAGGACAAAAGTGCTAACACAATATTCCCCATGTCTGGATGCACCCTGACTCAGACCATTTGTTCCTCTAGCACATTATTTTTTTATTTCAGGCACATCCATTTGGGTCTTAGATTGTGGGTTTTTTCTGCAACAAGTTCTGAACACAATAATAGCACATGAGTGGTGGATTTGTTCCATTTTAGCCTGGAGAAGTGTTGCAGATAAATTCTGCCATTTTAATTACTGGGGGGGGGGGGGCGTTTCATGTAAAAAAAGCTAGGGCAAAAAATAATCTGGGGCAGTTGTGGTATAAAAGTTATGGGATGTGTACTGATTGGAAGTGGAGCAATGTGACTGCCGCAAAACTTTTTCAGGTGCAGAGCAGTGTGATTGCGTGTGATGGCTCTGATAGCACCCAGAGCACAAATCATCATGGATGTGCAATAAAAAGGATGTCTGGAGAGAGCTCTCTGACTGGCAGCAGTTGCAGGGAAAGATCTTTTTGACGTTCTGCACACAAAATGCATGCCCTACCAATGAGCTACTAAGTACCGACTCTTGGAAATTTTGGAGAAGTGAGCCTGTGAATAATATATATGTGGTACAGTTTTTCACATGGTCTAGACCTCCCAAACTCTAAATGTGGAGATGGCACGTTTGAACACACCATAAAGTTGAAAATTGTCTCCTTAGCATGGATCGATTCCCTCAATGTATTGGCTTTCCATATGGAAATAACTTTTGACTGCCATCCGTATGCAGGCAAAAAAAGCAAGCTTTCTGCAATTGTATAGGAGAATTTCATTTCATGAGTGTGAATGGTTGTTTTGCAAATCCTGCAAGCACTCAAGCTGAGTCAGAACCTCTAAACTTAGTCAAGTTTTAATTCTGCATATTGAGGATGGACATTTGGTATCATTGAGATCTTAAGTGAGAAAAATTATGTGGTTTCCTTTTGTTTGAATTGAATTTTGTATCTGAATTTAGGGTGTTGTTTTTTCTCTACAGGTAGGACAAAAAAGTAAGTCAAGTTAAGGCTTGAGGCATTTTAGATTTCAGGGCATGCAGGCTTAAATCTTTGTAGGGCAAAAATATTATTGGATCACAGAGCTGGAAGGTTCTGATGAGCAAAAAATGCCAACCAGTTCAGATCCTTTCTTAAGGCACAATTCTTTGAGCTACACAAGTATTCTGTGCAAATCTGTGCACATAATCGGCACCGCAGTGTACTACTGGCAGAGGCTAGGCAAACACACACATACACACATTGTGCTAATATTCCTACAGATCAAATAGCTCCAGGTGGCCGAGTCAAGAATGCAAGTCACACTGTCAAACTGAGAATCCCTCCTTTTATTTCACAGAACATAAGTTTAGATGGGAACTTTTTCTGGTTTAGCCCTTTGGGTGATATCCAGTGATAGTCATACTCCTACCCTTTGAAAATTCTACTCTGAGTATGACTAACATATCCTATGGTGCTGAATAAGAAGCACACAAAAAAGAAAGTGCATTATTGCATGCGTGAATAAAGCATTTATAAAAGGTGTTGTGGGGAGTTACAGTACTGTGGGGGTTTTTGTTTTTATTTTGATTAAGTATTCTGTGTTTTTATATTGTGATTTTATCTTGTGAACCAGCCTGAGACCTGCAGGTATAGGGTGGCATATAAATTTGATAAATAATAATCATACACCACCTTGTGTCAGGAATTGAACTCAGGACATTGGGTGGCAGGCATAGGTAGGGTGTGGTGAATGAATGTGCCCACTTCCTGAGGAGGAAGAAGATGATTTTGGATTTGATATCATGCTTTATCGCTACCCGAAGGAGTCTCAAAGCAGCTAACATTCTCCTTTCCCTTCCTCCCCCACAACAAGCAATCTGTGAGGTGAGTGGGGCTGAGAGACTTCAGAGAAGTGTGACTAGCCCAAGGTCACCCAGCAGCTGCATGTGGAGGAGCGGAGACGCGAACCTGGTTCACCAGATTACGAGTCCACCGCTCTTAACCACTACACCACACAGATGCATGTATGCTCAGAGTTAAAACCAAACCTATGAGCAAGGCAGGGTGTGAATACTTATTTGCCCCACAGAATGAGATATAGCAGGCAGGGTAAGGAGTCTTTTCCATGGTGGTCCCCTAATTTTAGAATGCCTTCCTTAGAGAGGCTCACCTCTCAAGAAGGTCTGAAGCTTCTTGCTGCCTGGCAAAGACCTTTTTATTTCCACAGATGCTGCAAGATCATTTTAAGATACTCAACGTGTTACGGTCTGCTGTGGTGGTGTATGCTTCTGCGGCTGTTGGTTTTATTTAGTTAGTTTTGCACTGTGGCTGCTTTGCTTTATTTAATTTCTTGTCCACTTTTAGAGTGTTTAAACTTTTATTACAAGTTGTGAATTGGGCCATATGCAATTGGCACAAATAAAATAAATATAAAAAATGTATATAACATTGCACAGGCACCTGTCCGTCTAACCTTGATGCTTATGAAGGCTATTGTCTCACCGAGAGGGGTATAAAAGTTAAGGTACTTCCACGGTAGAGAGGAAGTTAAAATTAGTTTCTTGTGTAATTTAATGTTTAGTAGAGAAGTCTGGAAATTGGACATTTTTACCTATTCAGCCATGCACAGAGCAAATGTAAGATAGAATGAAAAGCTGTGTTTGTGAATGCTATTGGTCAGGCCTTACTCATTCATGAGAGTATTAGTGTTTTTAAGGTACTGCCGTAAGAGCTATACAGTGGTGCCCCGCAAGACGAATGCCTCGCAAGACGAAAAACTCGCTAGATGAAAGGGTTTTCGGTTTTGCTTTGCTTCACTAGACGAATTTCCCTATGGGCTTGCTTCGCAAGACGAAAACGTCTTGCGCTTTTTAAAAAAAGCCGCTTGAAGAGGCGCAGTTGCGACGGACCGTGCTTCGCAAGACGAAAAACATCGGAAGACGAAAAGACTCATGGAACGAATTCTTTTCGTCTTGCGAGGCACCACTGTATGACTGAAATTTGGCAAAGGGTGTGCTTGTGTTTCAATATTTGCCCGTGTGTCACTATTAGTACATTTTTAAAAGTTCCTATCTGTTTCTGAGTTGCTCTGTGCTCTTTCTACTTTGATCTTTAAATTGGCTCCTGAGCCCTTGTGTGCTAGATGAAGCTCTGTGTTCCCTATAATGGGGAATCTAAATGTGGCTATAACTTTTTTGCTTTTTGGCCAAAGTGGATAAAATTTGTAAGTATGGGAGCCCCTCTAGAGTCGATTAAGGAGACAAATAGCTCCAGGGTTTGGTTTCTTTTGTGAGGGAAATAATAATAATAAAAGATTCACTTTTCTTCATAATTTCTTATGGGGAGTAACAGGGAATTGTCTCTTGCTCTTTCTTATAATAAAATAATTAAGCGTTGGCGTAGGGTGTGTATTCTTGCGTGCACATCTTTCTAATGCTCTGCAGTTTCACACAGGGTTTTGGTGCCCTCTGGCAGACCTTACAGATTTACTCTGTGTCGTCTGATAGGCCACAAGTCTTCAATAGGCCTTACAATGTAATACTGTCTAGGACACAGCCTGTGGAATTCTGAACAGCCATGTGTTCCCCACCCGATTGAAGCTGAGCGGTGTAGGATTTCTTTAAAAAGCTAAAAATCTTAAATGATGCTTTTAACATTCTAAAAATAAAAGAAAATCCACTACCCTGCTAGAAAGAAAGAAAGAAAGAAAGAAAGAAAGAAAGAAAGAAAGAAAGAAAGGGAGCATTTCAGTGCTCTGCAGGCAACATTTTGGACAGTCTCACTTTTTGCAAACCCCATCACCCTCGGGAAACATAGAGATATATATTTAAAATACAGCTATTCTTTTTAGAAAGATAGAGTGAGGGATTAGGGTTAGGGGCCCTGATTAGACTTAGGGTGGTTTATTGACATCGTGCTTTGATTAAGGGAAGAAGAAGAGATCTTGCCTCATTATTTGGCCTGCACACAGAGCTTATATGCATTTCTGTTACAGTGGTACCTCGGGTTACAGACGCTTCAGGTTACATACGCTTCAGGTTACAGACTCCGCTAACCCAGAAATAGTACCTCGGGTTAAGAACTTTGCTTCAGGATGAGAACAGAAATTGTGGTGTGGTGGCAGTGGAACACCCATTAGCTAAAGTAGTGTCTCAGGTTAAGAACAGTTTCAGGTTAAGAACAGACCTCCGGAACGAATTAAGTTCTTAACCAGAGGTACCACTGTATTTATATCTCTTACCCTAAGTTTAGGACATTAATTCCAACTCATAATAGTGTCCTGTGTTCGAACGGCAAATGAAGCGAGTGTGCTTTCTTCTCCTCTACCACATCGTTTGGCTGGGTGAAGAGGTTCTTGGTGTCATTCAGGAATGTTAACTCTGGAAATGGGACATTACACATGCAGCAGAACAAGAGGGGGCTGGCATTCTCCATTTCGCATATTTTAATGCAGGGATGGCACCCTGTAGTCTGCAGGTATTAATGGACTCCAACTCCTATCAGCCCCAGTCAATATGGCCAGTGGTCAAGGGCAATGCGAGTTGTCATCAAAGCAACATCTGGAAGGTTGTAGATCCTTGCTGCTGTTTTAATGGTTTATTATAAGTGACAGGAAAGAACACGCCTATGTTGGCACTTCTATGAATTTTGCAATGCAGTTCTCTAGCCAAGCAATTTGTACAAAAAATGCATATGCTAGGGTCAAGAGTGCAAAAAATGTTAGTGAAAATACTATACAGAATTGCTCTGCCCCCCCCCCCCAGCAGTTTATAATAACTGACAGTGCGGAACCTATATATTCTTGCAAGTTTTGCGTACATATGCTATAGTGAATGTTCAAAATGGCATTATTCACAAAGGAATGTTAGTGATCTCTGGTGAATGTTCTATGTGTCCCAAATTATATACTTCTGAAACCTTTCTGGCATACCTGTTACAGTTATGTAAAGGTGACTATCAGTATTTACTGGTTCATATCTGCATTTTCAGACATTTGTGAAGCCCTTCAAGAATGATTGACTGCATTTTGAACAATCGCTGTCCCAGTTTGAATTTCACAGTAAACCATAGCTAAAACTCTGTTGTCTACCCAGACCTATTTGGACTTTGGAGAGTGCTGAGGGCAAACCTTGTGGTACGTCTAGAAAGAAACAAATCATGAGACTAGGTCTGGATGTCATAACAAATCAGACTGGCTGGCTTCCTTGAAGCATGGTGGCAACAGTGGGAGTGGGAAGCAGCACAGTGAGGATTTTTCAGCAGTGTGCCCCAGCATACTCCACATTCACAGTAAACCATGGTTTGTTTCTAACTAAAATTTAATATGACCAGGCCCCTGTAACTTTATGTACTGAAATCACTGAAAAATTCAGGTGAGCATTCCAACAAAAGTTGTTGGCAGATTTTATTCACCCTGCAAATACCTTGTTTTTTAGGGTCTAGCGGGACACAATGGTAGCACAGATTTGACAGTGACCTTGGGTGATCAAGTTTTAAAACTAGGGTCATTCTGCTGTTGTTTCTACTTAGATAGACCTATATGTGATATTTAAAGTTATTTTGATCCTGTCTTACACTGCCAGCATGCATGTGTGGAAGATAGAAACACAGTTTTAAAGCAGCTTGTACCCAGCTTTTGAATCTACGGGCAGCTGAACAGGAAGGTGGATTTGCAATCGCAGTTTAGCATCCTTTCCACCCAAAATGAATTTTCAGCCCTTCGCCCACCCATTCCCCTCCTTTTACAACTATTAATATTATTTATTATACTTGATAATTGTGCCACTGTTTTTCTTCCCCTGTCCTTCTCTAGCAGCAGCTCTTGTTTGCTGCAGCAATTCTGGCTTGCTCTTGAGGAGCAGGAAAAATCCACAGGAAGTTCAGTGCAGGGAAAAGGGAGCATAGGAGGGATAGCAGAAGCCGCAATTTTCCTCTGGGGCAAGTTTTGCCTTCCTGAGGATATTCAGGAAGGAAATGGGAAGCGAAAACTGTGTGTGTGTGGATGTATAACTGTGTATGTAGGTATTCTCTCTGTCCATCTGTCTGCCTGCTTAGCTGGAAGCCTACTTCTGACCCGTCCTCAGTCCCTCTCCCACACACTTTTTACTCTATGTTCCTGTCCTCAAGATCTAGTGGCTGGTGATGATGATTGTTTAAAAGGCCCTATGGATGCACCAGCACATAGAGCACATATCTGTTTTTTAAGAAGAGCAGCCAGCAAGGCCTCCCTGACAGGGATGCTTGCCTTGTATACAAGATAGCTGTGCTGCTCGGAGGCAGAGAGATGTTTGGCGGGCAGGTGATGCAGACAGGCAAGATTATGCATGGTATTACTGAGCTCGTATCTAAGACTCGTCTCAAGTTCTCGTTGGAGGGAGGACGTGGTGATGCTTTTGGCCGGCAAGAGCTGAACTTGTGAGCTGAAGTTAGGAAGATTCTCAAAGCACTCGAAAACCTGCTTGAATGAGTTGCTCGCCCACCCTTTATTTCCAGCAAAAGTCTTGCTTTGCTAGTTGCCTCCCCCCGAAAAAGAAAGTATCAGGTATGTGCATACATACCATTCAAGGCCTAAGAATAATGTTGCTTCCTACGAAGCCTTGCAGAGAACAACTTTTAATATCCTTTCCCTTGCATACTAGGTAATTGAAGGAACAAGCACCAATTTGCTGGAACAATTGTAAACACACCTTGATACAAATGGCATCATCGCCTTCTTCCTGATTAGAAAACTTTGCTATTAATAGACACCAAGCCCATTTCAGGTGTAATTGGGAAGAAGCTGAGTGCACTCATGGGAAGAAACCTTGTTTTGTTTTGTGTGGTTTTTTTTTTCCTGTTCGCTTTTTATTCTTATCCCTCTTTTTTCAGTTTTATAGCTGGAGACATGATTTATTGCAGCCATCCATCTTTGGGGCTCATCCATCACATCCTGGTTGCTAGGCAATCATGGCAGCAGCTGTTTGCTTTGAATCAGACAGAAAAGTTGTCAATCATCAAAGGCAGGTGAATAGCATTAGAAACACGCTATTGTCAGACGGAATAATTAATCAAAGAGAGAAAAGATAATTAAAAAGATATGACCCTTGCAAGTACTTGCTCTGGGTTGCCTGGAAAAAAAAAACACAGACAGAAAGAAATAAAAGAATGAGAAAAACTGCCTGGTCTTTTCTCGACACTTAAGCAGCTGAGGGCTGATAAAATATGCACTCTGCAGCGCATAGTTTTTAATTAATTGAAAAAGGTTCAACATTCAAAGACGATGCTGGAGAAAAGTCTGATTATGAGCAGAAGTAATATTTATTGTTTGCCTGAAAGGCTTGACATGGACTTCTAACTTTCTGTCACCCATCTCCCCTCCGCTTGCACTCAGCTGCTTTCAACTCTACTATCTCCACCCGCAGCAAGTGGAACATGCGGGTGAGTCAGACCAAGAAGGGGGTCTCCTGAAGCTTTCATGAAACTCCAGAGTTCTGCCTCAGCTTTTCAATGTGGTCCCCCCCCCCCACCTTCTCCTGCTAGCAGCTATCTGGGTTATGTTAGCTCTTGCTATCGGAAAGGTAAGCAAGGCAAGGAGAGAGAGAAAAAGAGAGAGTTTTGCGTAAACTGAAACTCTGCTGAAGTCTCACTTGTGAACTCAGCGCAAGCAGCCTTCATTTTATATATTAACTTTATAAAATCCACACACCACTTGATTGTAAAAGAAAACCAACCAGCAACCTCAAAAGGAGGTTTACAAAAAAAAGAGAAAACAAGAAAAAACACACGAGAAAAGTTCAAAACATACAAAAAGTTAAAATTCTAAAACAGGTTAAAAGCCGCACCAACTTTCTAAGCATCTAAGCAGGCTTGTTTAAACAAGAATGTTTTATCAGGTACCCAAAAACACAGGAAGCTCCAAGGTGTAGGTGGTGCGAAATGAAAGGACCGAGTTCTTACAAATGCAAAACGGGTGTTATGTGGCATCAATAGTAGTGCCAATTTTGCTGAAAAAAGTGGTCAGGTGGGCACATGTGGGCAAGGAGATCTTGTAGGTAAACTGCTCCCAAATTGTTAAGGGCTTTAGATACTAATAGTAACACATTGAAATTGGCCTGATAGCTCTCTGAGCATGGGTGTTATATGCTGACAAGGCCTCCCGCACTAACTGCAGCTTCTGGATCAAATGTGAAGGAAGCCATTAACTGCTTTTCGTGTAACACTAACCCATGGTTTAATAACTAAGACTTATTTAAACCATGGTTAAACATGATGTGTGAACCCAGGAGTTTAACTATGATTTGCTAGCAAAAATAAGCCATGGTTTTGTTATAGCCTTACTGACCTTAATCCTAGGACTTGCCAATCAGAAGGTTGGCGGTTCGAATCCCCATGACGGGGTGAGCTCCCGTTGCTCGGTCCCTGCTCCTGCCAACCTAGCAGTTCAAAAGCATGTCAAAGTGCAAGTATATAAATAGGTACCGCTCCAGCGGGAAGTTAAACGGCGTTTCCGTGCGCTGCTCTGGTTCGCCAGAAGCTGCTTAGTCATGCTGGCCACATGACCCGGAAGCTGTACACCGGCTCCCTCGGCCAGTAAAGTGAGATGAGCGCCGCAACCCCAGAGTCGGTCACGACTGGACCTAATGGTCAGGGGTCCCTTTACCTTTACTTTACTGACCTTAATATGGTTTAGTGTTACGTGCAGACATAGGCTCTGCCACTCGGCTGATTCACCTGCAAAGTGATAGTGGCCTACTTGACAATGTTACATTTCTGTTTATTTATTTTAAAAGTTGACCCCATCGCTTCAATATAACATTTCCAAAGTGGCTGACAACAACAGTTAAAAGAAGTTAAACAAATGCATAGCCGTTTCTAGAAGCAGTTTTTTCCAGGAACCAACTTAAAACCAGTTTAAGAAACCAAAAAGTGGCTATCACACTGGTATGAAAATATATGGCATTTAGATGAAAAAAACAACTCATAAATTATGTGCTGCCAAAGGCTTGGAGAATCCTGAAAAATTCTATGCTGTTTGGTGGGATTTTATACAACAGATGCAGACACACAGGACTCCGTTTCCACAGGACAACATAAAATGTGGCTTTCATAATGGTCTTAAGTACCTCACTTACCCAGCTGAAGTCTTTCCCATATATATTGAACTGCCTTTTTTGGTATTTGCACTTATTATTATTATTTGTATTATTTTGACTTATTTCACTAAAAATGAAAGAAATTTTAAAAACGGAAAACGGACCCCCCCACACACATGAAGCCTGTGGGAAAACAAAATCTTCTTATCCTTTCACCTAGAAATTGCTTACCAAGTTTGGTACAGTGGTACCTCAGGTTACATACGCTTCAGGTTACATGTGCATCAGGTTATAGACTCCGCTAACCCAGAAATAGTGCTTCAGGTTAAGAACTTTGCTTCAGGATGGGAACACAAATCGTGCTCTGGTGGCACGGCAGCAGCAGGAGGCCCCATTAGCTAAAGTGGTGCTTCAGGTTAAGAACAGTTTCAGGTTAAGTACGGACCTCCGGAATGAATTAAGTACTTAACCTGAGGTACCACTGTACTAGAAGGTAAACTTTGATAGCTGAGAGTCTACTACCAAAAAGTTTCTACATTTAGTAGCCACTGACTTCAGGAGGCATGAATGTGCTTCAACATATGGGTGTGGGAGAGCCGCCATTTCTAATTCCCACAGTGCTCTTGATGTAATGTCACCTCTCAGAGGCGTTGGAATTAGGGAAGGATTTCTCTATAAGTTACAGGATGGGATTTCATGGCCTTTGGGGGTCCTTCCAGACCTGTGAATGTATGAGTGATGCATAATCACTGCCCCCTTTTCATTCTCCCTGTCTCCCTCATCTCTACCCCTCTTCCTGTCTATTTTTGCCACTCAGCTTTTCTTCTAGAGCACATCTGCAGCAGGACTGTCTTAGTAAAATCTTAGGAAGGAGACACAGTTGAATAGTGATACAATTTAATTATATAATCTTTTTCAAAAAAAAAAACATTTACAAATGACAAATACCTTCTTTCTTTCTTTCTTTCTTTCTTTCTTTCTTTCTTTCTTTCTTTCTTTCTTTCTTTCTATGATGATCTTTCATTCAAATGCCTACAAAAATTGTGGTTGGATAAGAGAGGCATTCTGCCTTTCTCCTAAAATGAGGGTATGCCTCTCCCAGCGCGATGCTTTTTTAAAAAAATCTAAAAACAAAGCCTGCTTTTTGTTCTGTAACTGCCGTTTTAACTCAGGTGCAACTTTATGCACATTTAATTAATCAACTAGTCAATTTGGGCAATTAATAAATTGCAATTTCTTAATTGATGACAGCACTAAATTTTAGGCGTTGAAGAACTGTGAGCGCTATTACTGTTTTCCAAACATCATGTTGGAACAATTTAATAGAAATTGCAAGTTATCTCTTCTTGTTGTGAGTTAGTCCCAGTGATATATATATATATATATATATATATATATATATATATATCCCTTGTAAACTGTGTTTAAAGTAAAAACAACAACTCACTGTGTGCCACAAGAAAGTATTTGACTGATAATCATCTGTCCAGAATGGCACATGAATTGTACCTAGAAGAAGAGATGGGAACTCCTTCTCTGATATCCCTTCCAACAGTATAATTTAATTACTATATTAATACAAGTGTGTGTGTGTGTGTGTGTGTGTGAGAGAGAGAGAGAGAGAGAGAGAGAGAGAGAGAGAGAGAGAGACCTGCTTTTCTATCTGTGTTGATCAAGAACTCTCTTTTAACCAGCCTGGAAGAGAGTCAAATGCCTTGAGTGGTTCTGACATCATCCACATTCATTGTGGGTGTTGGCTGGGTCCATGATGTGGTGCAGCTGTGCAACACTGCTCAGGTGTGCATTCACATCTGAAAGCACTCTGTGGTACAGCTGATATTGTGACTCCACTTCCTTTTGGTTCAAAGCCATGCCATATTGCCAATGGCAATCACATCAACGAGGGGTGAGCTACACAACCTTGGCCGCCTAACTCTTACTCCAAAGCTGCCCCAACTTTATTTGCCTTCACACTCCAAAGTGTGTGCTTCAAGTATTGTAAATTGCTTCCTGTACATGATTTTGAGAATCCTTAGCTTCCCTGAAAGGTAGCCAGTTTTAGTGTACCTTTTAATGCAGAGGGTGAGCGGAAGCAACCTAGCATGCTTGTGGCTGTGGTGAGATCCGAACCAGGGATTTCTCCTATGCTTTTGACCACTGTACTTCACAATATTTCCATAGAATCATCATAGAATTTTACAGTTAGAAGGCACACCAGGGGTCATCTAGTCCAACCCCCTGCAGTGCAGGAACCAAAGCTGAAGACTCCCTGATAGATGACCATCCAACCTCTGCTTAAAAACCTCCCAGGAAGGAGAGCCCACCGCCATGCATCTCATGTCCTTTGATTATCTTGATTGGGAAGGACAAACACTTGCATGTCTTGAAAACAGTCCTGTAAAAACAATAGTTTCAGAAGAAAAAAGGTGGTTGATACTGCTTATCGGTTACATATACAGCGGTACCTTGATTCGCAAACCTAATACATTCTGGGAGTCCATTTGACTCCCAAAACTGTTTGAAAACCAAGGTGCAGCTTCCGATTGGCCGCAGGAGCTTCCTGCACTTGATCAGAAGCTGTGGAAGCCACGTCGGACATCTGGCTTCTGAAAAACATTTGCAAACTGGAACACTCACTTCCGGGTTTGCGGCGTTTGGGAGCCGATTTGCTCAGAAGCCAAGCCGTTCGAGTACCAAGATACCACTGTATTCCTATCCAGTGCGCTTCCCCCCCTTAAAAGATGTTTAGGGGTGCTCTCATTTTGACTCAAGAAAATCACCATTTTATAGTTTAAAATAAATATATTAAATGGACAAAAGTACAAAGATTTGCAAAATGTTTAGGGGTATGTGTCCCCCCAGAAAAAGCAGTGTTCCTATCCAAAGGTGGTGGTGGTGGTGGTGGTTGTTTTTAAATCCTCCCTTCTCCCTTAATTTTGACATGGAAGTGTGAAAAGTCTATAAATGCGAAACTGCCGTTATCAGAAGGGGAGCACCTAACAATCTAGAGCTGATAGCAGTTCTCTGTTAGTGGTGGCAAAAAAAAAGAAAAAAGAAAAAAGAAAAATTAAGAACAGAAGAGATGGGTTCTGTGCTCTGGAATTGTTTTGTTCCAAAGGAAAGGACATGCATTATGGGACTGTGATGTTCTAGAACAAGAGTCAGTCTCATTAATAAAGAAAAAAAAAAGAACAACCTTTTTTTTCTTAAAAAAAAGGACAATGCTAGAATGCTTGGTGGAAGCCTCTGAAGTATGTGAAGCAGAATTGTATGCCATACAGTCTTTGGAAGTAAGTGCATAGCCAGAATTATTGGTAGTACATGGTGATGTACTCTGTACTGATTTGGGGTGGAAGATGGAGTTCAAATGGTAGATACTGATATATGTATGCTATAACTACATACTAAACCCAGTACAGTGGTACCTTGAGTTAAGTACTTAATTCGTTCTGGAGGTCTGTACTTAACCTGAAACTGTTCTTAGCCTGAAGCACCGCTTTAGCTAATGGGGCCTCCCGCTGCTGCTGCACCGCCGGAGCACGATTTCTGTTCTCATCCTGAAGCAAAGTTCTTAACCTGAAGCACTATTTCTGGGTTAGCCGAGTCTGTAACCTGAAGCGTATGTAACCTGAGGTACCACTGTACTTTTTAAAACAGTATTTAAAAACATAATGCAGCCACTGAGACCTGGAGTTGGAAGTTCAGTGTTGGCTCTATATGCCATTTCCCACACTTTTCCTTCAAACTGCTTACCTACTGCTTAACCCAGAGGTTTGCAACCTTTTTGAGTCCATGGCCAACTACATTCTTTCTGTGACAACCCTGTGGTGCTCAGGAGCCCAGTTATGCACTCCTTGCCTGCAGAGCTGGCAACCTCTCACCCTTTTTCGAACACCCTCCCTAGTGGAGTGTTCCCTTAGCTTCCTCTCCTTTCCTTGGGAGTCCTCTGGGAAGGTGCTGCAGCCACCTCTGACCTCTGAGCTGCCCTCCCTTGCCCCAAAGAGAGCTGCCTCCTCACACTGTCCCACAGGGACCTGGGACTTGTCGGTCCATACCCAACAGCAAGGGCTGGTGGACTGGCTGGCTGAGCTTGTAGCCGGGGCTGCTGCAACTAACTTGGGTGGTTTTAAAAGAGCATTAGATTCATGGAGGATAAGTCTACCAGTGGCATCTAGCCATGAGGCTATCTTCTATCTCTGCTGTTGGCAGGGGCAGCCCATCCCATTTCACCACCTGAGGCAAGATGGGAATTTCTGCCTCCTGGACTTCTGCTGCCAGGGCACTCCTCAAAGTGTTGTTGCTCACCTTCTCCACCCTTCACTGCCACCGGCCGAAGATGTAGGATGGGTGGAGTACCACATCTTGCATTTCTGCCACCTGAGGCAAGCGCTTCACCCTTCCTCATGGGTGGGCCGGCTCTGGTTGTTGGAGGCAGGATGCCTCAGTGTACCAGTGGCTATGACTCACAAATGGGGAGAGCATCTTAACACTCTTGTTCTGCTCATAGGCTTCTCAATGGGCTGGCCACTGTGAGAAGAGGATGCTGAATTTAGTGGGTCCAGCAGTGTTCCTCTTATGTTGATATGCTGAAATAGCTTTCTCAAATAGTTCATTATCCCTACTTATAGGACAGATAGAATGATTAAGTTACAAGACTTCTCCCTCCCTCATCTTTGGGTTGTGTCACCCACATGATGTTGGCAACTCACTCTATCATCTATCTATCTATCTATCTATCTATCTATCTATCTATCTATCTATCATCTGTCTGTCTGTCTGTCTATCTATCTATCTATCTATCTATCTATCTATCTATCTATCTATCTGGTTCCCTTAAGCAGATGTGCTAAATCCAGGTCAATGAATGTATGGAGAAGGAAACAGATTTGTGGCAGCAAGCTCTGCCTCCTGCCTCTGTGCATTCACTATACCTTGAGGGCAGAGCCTACACATGTACTCCCCTTATGTATACATAATCCAGGACCTTGAATATGGAGGGTTGTGCATCATTTGTTCAGGAACCTTCACATGTTCAGATGTACATAGGCTTTGCAGACAAAGCCTGATGAATGCCTGAAGGCTAGGGATGGAACCTGCTTCCGTGACAAGTTATAGCAAATGAGGGTACCCAATGCAGTTCTTTCTCTGCAGGGCTGAGCCTTGGGGATATAGGAGCATACCTTATACGACGTAAGGCTGTAGGTCCATCTAGCTCAACATTGTCTACACGGACTGGCTGAGGCTCTCTGGGGTCCTCCCCAGCTGTATCTAGAGATGACAGGGATTGAACCTGGGGCATTCTGCACCCAAAGATTGTGCTCTGCCACTGAACCACGGGCCACCTTGAAGTGAAACTCATTCAGCAAATGTCATTAACTCTTTAGCCCTTGGGCAGTTGTCTGCAGTAAAGAAGCCTTTTCACAAGCAGCTGTTAGCACATAGGCTTCCACACAATTGCGAAATCCATTCACACCAGTGTCCCAAATCATGTGGAAACTTACACATATAGGCTTCTTTGCTGCTGATAAGGCTCCATTGGCACTATCCATGCAAGCCACTATCACACCGCTTTAAACAGTCATGGCTTCCCTCAAAGAATCCTGGGAACTGTTGTCTGTTAAGGCTGCTGAGAGTTTTTAGGAGAGCTGCAATTACAGGAGTTCCCTGGGAAGAGAAACATTTTTGCTTGGACAAGTCTACCAGGTGGTTCGAGTGAGTTGAGATTTCTGCATTGCAAGGGGTTGGACTAGATGACCCTCGGGATCCCTTCCTATTCTACAATTCTGTGGTGTGAATTTTAATCTGGTTTTAGTCTATCATGATTTTTATTTATTTATTTACAATGATGTGGTATATACCGTATTTTCCCGTGCATAAGACGCCCCCGTGTATAAGACACCCCCTATTTTTTGAGCCCCAAATTAAGAAATAATTAATTGCAAGATTCCGTGTATAAGACGATCCCCAATTTTAAACATAAAAAAATTGGGGGAAAATATACACAGAAAAATACAGTACATTTTCTGAAATGAACACTAAAATGTATAGATAAAGCATGCAGTAGCTCCAAGGTTTGGGCCTTACTCCCCCCCCCCCTTTGCACCTTAAGCATTCAAGAAGAGAAGGCGCACATCTTTGGAATCAGACATGTGGCTGTATTAAAAGTGCACCACTTGCTTTGGGGGTTGTGTCCCTCAGAACCTGCTCACAGAGGGGCATGAGTTAGTTGTGGGGATGTCAGGAGGAGGAAACAGAAGCAACACTGCCTATGTCCCTCCACATTGGTGATGCCAGATTTCCTTCTCTCAGGACTGCTTGCTTCTGGTATGCACAGCCAAAGCCATTCACTGTGTGTGCCAATGTACGTGAATGTAGAATCTAGGGGTCACCTAGATTGTAGGATGTTGCAGCCTAGGCAGAAGCAAGGGTAGGAACTGAGGACAAACTATTTATCCAACTCTCTCAGTATTGTCTATTCTGGGACCAGGGAGATAGCCTTACCCTGTATATGTCCACTTGACTGCTTCAATTGGCAGAACTGGCACTGTGAAACATAATAACCATTCTGCATTTGTAAGCACTTACATTTGGGAACTCTTTCCCTGTTGACATCAGTCAAGAGCCTTCACTATACTCTTTTCAGCACCTGCTGAAAACATTTTTGTTTGGACAAGCCTACCCAGATACCTAGGATGCGGATGTGTTTTTAGTTTATTTATTTTTTGTTTAGTGTTTTAATTGTTTTCACAAATTGTTTTATTGTTTTATTCTTTTTTGTAAACCGCATTGAGGTTTTTACAATCAGGCAGTATATCAGTTTTATGGAACACAAATCTTCTGCCTGGCAGCAGTTATCCAGGGTCTCAGGAAGAGGCAGGTCTCTCCTAATCACCTACTATCTGTTTGAGGGGGTTGAATCTGGGACCTTCTGCTTACAAAACAGTGACTGTTCCATGGAGTTGTGCTCCCTCTCAAAAGGATTTGTCTGCATAAACCAAGGTTGGATGGATATGTCTGTTTTTGCTGCACATCGGTTTCACATCTGTTCATTCATAAGTCAATTCCATCCTGTTTCTGTATAATTTGCTCTAAGAAATCTGTACCCGGATCGTATTTAAACAGGATTTTATCGCAAAAATATAATTCAAGTCCTTTTTTTAAAAATCTCAATGTATTCATTTCTAAATGAGTTTCATCCTAAAACACACATGTTAATGCATTTTCGGATAGTTCCCCCCTTGAGTTGGGCAGCGCATCACAAAATTCTCAGAAGTGAGAAATCTGACGGATAATTGCATTTCATTCTGCTCATTGGTCTGAGTAGTGGGAATTGGGGCTGTTGGCATCAAAATGTCCAGAAATCAAATTCCTCTAACATATATCTACATAGGATGCAAATTAAGGATTAATTGGTTCCATGTTTGTGTTTTGTATATGTAGAATTGTAACGGCTCCAATCCTGAAAACAGTCCTAAAAGTAAAGGTAAAGGGAACCCTGACCATTAGGTCCAGTCGCGGACGGTAATATTATATATATTACATATATATATTACACACACACACACACACACACAAACTTCACTTTTTTGTTTTTTTGAAATTCCCCTCATGGCATGGAATGCTGGTTTCTGCACATTGATGGTGCCTGATATGGGTACCGTACTGTATTGCGTTGGGGCAATTGGGTCTCCAAACCCAGCAGACAGATGCCTGGAGATTCAGCCATTATCTCCTTCTGAAACAAACATAGGAACAAGAAAAGATTTTAGGCGTACATGATGGACAAAAACTGGAAGTTTTTAAAATAAAAATAATAAAAATAATATAAAAAGCTTTTCAGAGAACTGATGCGATGAGGGGTGTGTGTGAAGACTCATGAAAAGGTTTGCTTGGTCAGGGACAGAGTTAAGAGAGTGACAGTCTAGGCTTGACATTAAAGGAATTACTGCATGCATCTGCAAAGCAGCTGGCTTTGCAATTCACATAAACTCACAAAAATAGACTTGGAGGTTTCACTAAGAGTAGGGAGTTGTAGGGGGATTTTGTGCATGCTTTAACAAAACAGGTGGCTTCCCCTTCCAGTGAAGGACTCATCACATATGAGCAGAGTCTCATTCTCTGTTCTCAGAACTTTTGGGGGAAATGGTGCTTAATTTGTCATGGTGGCCAAGCACGGAGAATTCTTAAACCAAAACAGGTAATTATGAACTTTGATGGCATCACTACTGAGCTTATGTGAATCTATAAGTCTGGTTTCTCCTGGTTTCTGTTTTTTCCCGTTTTAACTTGAGTTCTCCACATGTCCACATCAATTTGAAAACTTTCAAGTGCTCATGAAAATTCATTAGGATTTTCATGCAAATTTCCAATGGACACATTTTGTGATGCAATTGTACCTAATATACCCAACTTTGCAAAACATTTTCCCCTGATATTAAGCATTTGTGTATATAATTTTCACTAACCTATGCATTCTTTTGCATATTTTATCTTAGTATATGCATTTTTTTGTACACTTGGCTGGAGAACTGCACTGCAAAATTCAGAGAACGGTGTTTCTTTTGAAGGATGGCTGTGTTTCGATTCATATATTGTTTCAGAAAGTGCAATTGTGGTGCGTTTGTCTTCAAATACAAACCATATTGCATCCACACTGTCTTGCAGCCCTTTCCTAGCCAGTCCACAAAGTCAGCCCTGTGGCTTACCTTCTGAAACTCTCTCAATAGCAAATGAGAGGCCAGCCTAGTACCCTGAAATCATGTTGCCTTTTCCAGTCAAGAGCCCAATGTTGCAACTAAAATCTTAAGAAAAGTTTCTCTGGAAAACCTCTGGCCAACAGTAGCCATAACTAGAATTGTGGGGCCCTACCAACATGTTACTTCAAAAGGATATGGTTATTGTTCCTCCCTAGAGTTACCCCAGAAGCAAGTATTCTTGCCCTGAGTACCTAAGAACACCAGAGGAGCCTACTGGATTAGGCCAGTGAGTCATCTTGTCCAACATCCTAGTCTCACTGTGGTTTCTCTACCCTCAATATATGTATTTACTTATTATTACATTACTACATTACATTATTACATTATTACATTCATACCCCACCTTTCCTCCAAGATGCTCAGTGTGGAGGTATGGTTCTCTCCTTTCCTATTTTATTCTCATGCCAACCCTGTTCAGCAGACCAGGTTGAGAAATGTTGACTGTCCCCAGCTCACCTGGTGGGCTTGATGACTGAGTGGGGATAGGAACCTTGATTTCCTAGATATTAGTCTGATACACGAACCATTACACCACTGTGGCTCCTCTGTGCATGTGTGCTCACACGGTCCAGTATATCTGAAGGAGCATCTCCACCTCCATCGTTCTGCCTCGACACTGAGGTCTAGTGCCGAGGGCCTTCTGGCGTTCCCTCGCTGCGAGAAGCCAAGTTACAGGGAACCAGGCAGAGGGCCTTCTCGGTAGTGGCACCTGCCCTGTGGAACGCCCTCCCACCAGATGTCAAAGAGAAAAATAACTACTGTACCAAACTTTTAGAAGACACCTGACGGCAGCCCTGTTTAGGGAAGCTTTTAATGTTTAATAGGTTATTGTATTTTAGTGTTCTGTTGGAAGCCGCCCAGAGTGGCTGGGGAAACCCAACCAGATGGGCGGGGTATAAATAATAAATTATTATAATATTATTATTATTGCATCCATTTCTATCTCTGTTGAATGAAATACCATTCCTTCCTGACACCAGCCAAGCAATGAGTGACATTTTCCTTAAGGAAACAATCTCCGGTTCTTTCACCACAAATAAGAACACCAAGTCCCAAAAGGACAACTTGGGATTGTGATTTATTTTAATGTTAGGCGGTGCTTAATCATAAAGACCAGATTGAGGATTTGAGTCATGCAGGCTGGGAGGTGCAGATTGAACAACTTGCATGTGCTGCAAAAGACGAGGCTGCCCTCCTGCCTCCTTCACCACAGATGACTTTGTGGTCCTCTCCTCCTGCTCAATGCCATTTCGAAACAAAACACAGCCCTGATCCTTGGGTTTCAGAATTACTAGCGACAGAATTAGTAATTTGCTAGTAATTCTACACAGGCTGACAGTGGCTTTCTGGGGTTCCAGACAGGGAGTCTCTCCCAGCCCTCCCTGGAGATGTTGGGATTGAACCTGGGACCTTCTGCATTCAAGGCAAATATTCTACAAGTGAGCTATGGCACTTCTTCATGTCCTAGGTTAAATCCATGGTGTCTCCATGTAGAACTGCCAAAGACCCCTATGAAAGAGTTGCTCCAAGCCAGTGTGGGCAATATTGAGTGTGATGAACCAGTTATCTAATTTGATACTTTTCTTGTGTCAATAGATCTCTCTCTGTGTGCGCATTTGTGTGTGTTTAATAGCTTTTTAATGATTCCCCCCTATGTTTTTAGGTGGTTTTATTTTATCTGGAAGCCTCCTTGAGTCCCTGTCTGGGGAAAAGGTGGGATATAACAACAACAACGGCTTCATATCTGTATTTTAGATGCCACATGCCCCAGTAGTACTGGAGGAGATAATCCAGAGCAAGCTTAGGTTTCCACAAACTACTTCCCTTTGAGATCTATGTATTTGTGGATGTTATTTTTGGAAGAAGGATTTCTTTTCCTGGAGTGAGATTTTCTTTTCCTTTCTTTCAATGACAATGGTGCGTTGGCTGTTTTTAGTTGAAATCCAAACAAGCAGAGACAGGGCATCAGTTACGAAGGCAGCCTTGAAGTTCCAAGTCGCATTTCCAGCTATACGGCACTGTGTGTTATTGTTATCATGATTGTCTTTTGGTGCTTGTATGTATGTAAATGAGATTAAAAATAAGATAAAGGCAGACATGGAAATATTAGTGACAAAACCAGGAAAAGACGAATAAGCTATTAGGAGTGATAAAACATAAAACAAGGGCTCTTTTTAATTTGACAGTGAACCAACTTGGAAAATTGTATGACTTAAGAATATTATTAACAATTCTTTTTACCCCTTAAGCTTTGTTTTACCCGGGCCTTAAAAAAAAATATGTATCTAAGACTTGTCAGCAATTCCGTGATTAAAAACTCTCTTAGGGCTTTTCTGTATAATTTAACAGCATGGTTATTTAATATCTAGTAAGAACATAAGGCACGCCTGCTGGATCAGGCCAGTGGCCCATCTAGTCTAGCATCTTGGTCTCACAGTGGCTGACCAAATGTGCATAGGAAGTCCACAAGCAGGATTCAAGCACAAGATCACTCTCCATGTAGTTCCCAGCAACTGATATTCAGGTATTACTGCCTCTAACTGTGGAAGCAGAGCACAACCATCATGGCTAGTAGCCCCAACAGCCTCATTCTCCTCCATGAGTTTGTCTAATCCTCTTTCAAATCCATCTCGGTTGGTGGCCATCACTGCCTCCTGTGGGAGAGAGGTCCATAGTTAAAATATGTACTGCATAAATAAGTACTTTCTCTCTCCCCCCCCCCCCGTCTGGAGACCATTTTGCTCATCCTGCTGAGCAGGGCCCTGGACTTCCCCACAAAGCTGCCCATGAAGGCGCCATCTTTATTTCCCTTCAGTCTTAACTAGCTCTCTTAACCACCTTGATCTCTCCATTATGATGACAAATTGGATCCTCCTAATTGAGGGTCCGTGTTGCATGCGGGCCTCAGTACACCCCTACCAGTAGAGGGGTGGGGCTGGGACCTGAGCTGAGTGTGGCTCCATGATCACGCCAGGGCCTTTTGGCCAATAAGGAGGAGGTGGGGTGATTGGGGGGCCTTTTTAAGGGTGGAGGCGCAGTGTTGGAGCCTTACCTGGCTTCATGCCACCAAACACCCACCCACCCTTCTCATAGGACATAGGTATTCACTTTGGCCTTGCTTTGGACTTCGGTTGGTCGCTTGTTTTGGAACAGGGGCTGGGTAGGAATTTCTTCCACTTGGAGGATTGGCACTGGCCATTTGGTTTTCGTCTACCTCTTAGCAATCGTCACAACTTTGTAAGGTTTGGTGGTTAGGCATTGGCTTACTGAGGTGGGGGAGGGGAGATGCGGCCATCACCTGCCCCTCCAGGAACAAGGATATTCTGTTAAAGGAATCCATTAGTCTGGTCTTTGTCCAAAGTCCGCTTGAGGGACTAGGGCCATGCCGGGACCCAGCGGTAACCCCAGGGTGAGCTTCAGTTGGTTGCCATCGACAGAGCTCCCTCTCTTGGTGGTTGATCCTTTCAGACTCCTTGCAAGGCGGACAGGAGTCAGATATAGTTTGCCAGTGCCTAAGCCAATACCACTCACATTGTTGTAATCAATAAAGTTGTGGCCTAAATTTGCCCACTAACATTTAAACTAAAATACTGTTTCAATGTGTTTTATTATTCTGGGGGTGGTTCTGGGCCTTGACGCGCAAACAGGTGAAATGGAGATTCTAATATCCACTGTGACTATGGACATGGACCCAGTCTGGATTAATGCAGAATTTAAAAGGTGTGGTTGTGTTTGGGTAGCTCAGAAGATTAGGGAAATGGATGTTTGTGCTTAAAACAGTACTGTTACAACATTTTGGTTTAAACAAATAAGCAGAGGGGAAAAAAGATCTGCACCCTGTTATTCAGAACATTGAAGGTAACACATGCATTCAGAAGTTGAAAAACATAAATCACCTAGGCAGACAGATTTGTTCACACAATGTTGGACACAACCATCTATTTTCTACATAGCATTTTCTAAGTTGTGTGTGTAGTTTTCTACACAAACTTTTGCTGTCTTCATCCAATATGTGGTACAAGGGGGGGGGGGAATACTGCTGGATTCTTTTGAATGTGTAAACCAGTTCTGTCTCTGATGGCGAATGGTTAGTTATACATAAGAGGTTTGTGAGATGCACATCAGGAGAAAGGCTGGAAGTAATTTAATGTAGCTTACCGGATGTTATAATGTGGACATTCTTTTATGTGTCATCTCAGAAGTGAGAAATCTAGGATCACAAGTTGTCATTTTTTGAATTCCCTGAGATTTCTTTGGCAAAAAACCCCCCAGAGAATCCACTGATTACAAGACCCTAAAGCAGGGTGATTGTTTTTAGAATGAACATTAAAATTGATGGTGATTATAAATTTTGATTTAAAAAAATGAGGTGCTGGTATGCATATAATAATAAAAATGCTGGGGGTGCCAGCAGAAAAAGAGTGCCCATACTCTGTACTGCTGACTGCTATAATAATAATAATAATAATAATAATAATAATAATAATAATGCAAAAACATTTGTTTCTGAATGGTGCTGGGGAAGGGGCTATGTAAAGGACCTCCTCCTCCTCCTCCTCCTTGAAGTTTATTGAAGTTTTCACAGTATAAAAAAGGAGCAAATAAACTAAAGAAAGGAGGAACAGAAAAAGAAATGACAAGATCCTCCCTCATAAGCATATCTTACCTCTCATCCCAGCTCTCCCAGCTCTCTTCTCTTAGCCTCTCACCCTGTGAGATCTCCCCTGCCTTTCATCTGAGCAAAAAAGAGGACACTTTTAACTTTTAACTATGGTTCACTATGACGACTCTACCCATAAAAAAGAGGACGTGTCCTAGAAAAAGAGGACATATTTGGTCCCTTCATCCTTGAAAATTATTTAGCTTTTCTTTAAGAGTTCTTAATAAGCTCCCAGTGTGGTGTAGTGGTTAAGAGCGATAGACTCGTAATCTGGGGAACCGGGTTCGTGTCTCCGCTCCTCCACATGCAGCTGCTGGGTGACCTTGGGCTAGTCACACTTCTTTGACGTCTCTCAGCTCCACTCACCTCACAGAGTGTTTGTTGTGGGGGAGGAAGGAAAAGGAGAATGTTAGCCGCTTTGAGACTCCTGAAGGGGAGTGAAAGGCGGGATATCAAATCCAAACTCCTCCTCCTCCTCCTCCTCTTCTTCTTCTTCTTCTTCTTCTTCTTCTTCTTCTTCTTCTTCTTCTTCTTCCCAGGGCTTGTGTAAGGAGATCTGGCCAACCAACCAACAGGCTACTGCTGGCCTATGGCCTTCTCCCTCAATTTCCTGAGATTCCCCTCTTTTGATATTTCTGTGTCTGGGGGTATGTGGACAAGTGCCTTAAGAGAAGGAAATCTACATTTTGCTTGGGAAAGGGCCACAGTTCAATGGCAGATCATCTGCTTTGCAAGCAGAAGGTCCCGGGTTCCATCCCCAATGGAATCTCCAGGTAGGACTCATAATGAGAGTCCCAGGTCCTATACTGTACAGTGGAACCTCGGGTTACATATGCTTCAGGTTACATACACTTCAGGTTACACACTCCGCTAACCCAGAAATACTGCTTCAGATTAAGAACTTTGCTTCAGGATAAGAACAGAAATCGGGCTCCAGTGGCGCGGCGGCAGCAGGAGGCCCCATTAGCTAAAGTGGTGCTTCAGGTTAAGAACAGTTTTAGGTTAAGTACGGACCTCTGGAACGAATTAAGTACTTAACCCGAGGTACCACTGTATTAGTAAAGAAAAAGCACTTTATATGAGGTATAGCAATGTGGCACCAGATGGCACTGTAGAGTCCCGTCTTTCACCAACGGGATTTCCCCTTATGAAGTTTACAAAGTGTTTAACTGAAACACTTCTTTGATGTGTCTAGATCCAGCCCCAGTCTGAAACCCCAGAGAGCTGCTGCCAGCCAGTGTAGACTGGGCTGAGTTAGATGGGTCATTAGTCTGACTCGGTAGAAGGCAGCTTCCAAGGATCTCTTGCAGGGGAGAACTCCTCTTACTTCTATGAAAACATGTTGTATTTTAATGAAAATGCCAAGTGAACTTTTAGGCAGTTTTTTTTTTTTAAATAAGTTCTCAACAATGCAGGTCAAAGTTCACTCAGTTCAGCATCTTCTCATGAGAAACATTTCTAAACTTCCAGAATCTCTTTTCCTGAGCCTTGGCCTAGCCAACCACCTTCTGCCTGGGACTTCATGAAATTCTAACACAAGCCTGTTTTATTCAGCAGAAAAGCCTTTGATGTTCAGGGTGCCCATCTTTCTGTCTCTCTCCTTGCCTCAGTTTCTCATCTGGCAGTTGGTGTTAATTAGCTCATTTCACAGGGTTACTTTGAGGACTGCTGTTTAAATGCAAAATCTTGAAAGCCGAAAACTGACACGTAGGTGGTAATTATTAAGGGCAGGATTTATGCGTTATGTTTTTAAGTGTTGCCTGCTTCCCTATATTTATATCTACCCTTTAATATCACGCGGAAGGAGCTCTCTCACCTCCTGTTGTTTAGAATCAATCAGGAACTACTTAGAGGTGAGCAGCCTTCAGCTCAAGCAGGGGTGGGTGCTGCCTGTTGTCTTAAAAGTGTTTAAAAGCCAAAGGATTATTAATGCAGACAACTGGAGAGAGAGAGAGAGAAATATTTCAAACAGCAAAATAGAACCAAAGTTTGTTTCTTAAAGAAGAAACAGCCCATCATGTGCTTGGAGAAGAGAAGGTGATATGATAACCTAGTCAGATGGGTGGGCTAAAAATAAATTACTACTACTACTACTACTACTACTACTACTACTACTAATATAGCTATCTTCAAATGAAGGGCTGTCACATGGAAGATGTAGCAAACTTGCTTTTGGCTGCTCCAGAGAGGAGAACTTGATTCAATGGACTCAAACTACATGAAAGCAGATTCTAACTAAACATTAGGAAGAACCGTTTGCTGGTAGGAACTGTTTGACTGAGGAATGGACTCCCTCAGAAGGCAGTGGACTCTCTCTCTCACTGGAGGTTTTCCAAAAGAGGTTGGATAGCCATCTCTCAGGGATTCGTTGGCTGGGTTTCCTGCACTAGATGACCCCTGGGGATCCTTTCAATTCTATGATTTTATGTAGAAATGGAAGAAGACTTTGGGGTGATGCACAAATGCATGGACATTACAACTCTGGCCAGGTGGTCAAACAAAACAGAAGTTACTTGTTTTGTTATATTTTGAACAACAAATGGTGCTCCAAGGCCGCTGACCACAAATACAATGACATTTAACACAGTGCAACAAAACAGCCTTAAAATAAAAAGCAAAATACACAAATGTAACACCAAGGCTGGCATAGCATCACCTGGTTCTGTAGGTGGGGTTGCCTTTGGGTTTGGTTCGGAAGCTCCAGCTGGAACAAAATGCAGTGGCCAGATTGCTGATGGGAGCTTCTGGTTGAGAACATGCCAACACCACTGTTAAAACATCTGCCTTGGCTTCCCACTTACTACTTAATCAGTTTCAAGGTCCTTCTATTATTTTTTATAAAGCCCTGAACAATTTAGGTCCAGGGTACCTCAGCGATCGCCTGAACTCTTATATTGCCTGAACCCTTATATAGTGTAGGCCTGAAAGGGCCTTTCCATAGATGACTGTAGCAGGTTGTTGGACCAAGAGCTGCTACAAGCACTGGAGGCTTCTTATCACATTTTCAGGCACCTGGTTAGACCAAATCATGATGATTGGCAGATGAGTGGGTGAAAGGTCTTCTTTATAGGGAAGGGGCTAGTGTGCAGTGCCATTGGGCAATATAATATGTCGGGGGGTGGGGAGTGACAAATGGTGTGCTAGAGGGTTCTGTCCTGAGCCCAGTGTTGTTCAGCATCTTTATAAATGACTTGGATGAAGGAATTGATGGGATACTCATCACATCTGCAGATGACACCAAACTGGGAAGGGCAGCTAGACAGATCTGGGATTCAAGATGACCTTAACAGATTGTAGGACTACTTTGGATGGTGGTGGACTCTCCATTGGAAGTTTGTAAACAGAGGTTGGATGGCCATTTGTCATGGCTTCTTTAGCTGCAATTCCTGTATTGCAGGAGGTTTGATTAGATGACCCTTGAGGTCCCTTCTAAATTTACAGGTCTATAGTTCTATGATCCTGTGAAAGTCTTGAGTTGTGGTGTTAGTTGTTGTGGTCCTGTGCTGCCAGCCATGGTGGAGCTCAGTGGAGGGAGAAGCCCAGTCAAGTCTCAGGGGTATTTGCCTGGAGGCAGAGTCCGTATGCAAGGTTCAGTCCAGTTCTAAGGTCCGGAGTATCTCTGTTCACGTAGTCAGATGATCCGGGGGTCAAGAAAGCTGAGGGGCCAAGGCCACGAGAAGCAGGAAGGATCAAGGTCTTGCCAGGAACGACAAATGTTGTTTCCAGCAACTGACTGAGGCGGGAAACCCTGCTTAAGAAAGCAGGAGCCAGCTGGTTCTCACCAGGAGCAAGAAGGCTGATCAGCAGCTGGTGGAGTCACTTCGCCTTCTGCTCCTTCAGGCTGCTCCTCAGCAGGTGGAGCCGACTCCTGGCCCATGACATTAGTTCCATGAAGGCTCATCTATGCATCCATTCATGCCCCGCTTATAAGACACCACTTGATGTTGCAGGTGTCAAGTGAGAAGCATATATTTACAAACCAGTCCATTGTCTAACGCCATATTGTCCCAGAAGTGCTGGCAATGCATCAAGGATTGCAATATTGCACTGGTGCAACAGATTTCTTATTTATTTTTAAATATTTATGCCTTCTGTTTCCGTCCAAACAGGAAACTTAAGTTGACTAATATAGCAATAAAATAGTACTACAAAAATGAAAAAATATACTGTAAAACAACAATAAAGCATATATCATACAAATAATATCAACAGTATTCCAGGAGGGGGGAAAAAACCCCTTAATTTCTGATTGCCTGCCTAAACAATCTGAAATCTTAAGCGCTTACCAGCTCAAGCAGCCGATTTCAAAGAACTGGGTAAAATATATTTTTGTTACACTTGCCATAATTACTCCAAAGGTACCAATTTTGGAGTGGTAGACCAAAACCAGCTCTTACAGCTTGTCTATTGAAAGAAATTTTTCATTTCCATTTTCATATTCTTTGAGTTTTAAGATATACATTTCTCCCCATTTTATTTTTCAAGGAGCAGCTGTATTGCCAGCCTATGTTTTCAAGTGAACATATTTATGGATCTCTGTGTTCAGTGAAACTTTCACTGAAAATCATTGACAGAATAGGAAAAATATGATGCTCATGATGACCCAGTTTGCATGCAACACTAAGGGCTCTTCCACACTTTCTCTTAACCCTTTTTTGAATATACCAATTAATTCCCCTGGGTCCAAAAGCTTTTCTCGTTGTTCCTCAGCTGCGCCTTGCAGAAATCCAATTTTACCCACTGAATTGAAGCTTGGTTAAGCAAAATCTCTCTTCAGATTTCCTGCACATCTGATAAGATCTGATTCAGTGGGTAAGATCGGATTTTTGCAAGGTGCAGCCACATAACAACAAATAAAGCTCTCGGCCCCAGGGGAATTAACTGGTAGACAAAACAATAAAAATACCAGTCAAGTGATAGTACAGATGAGTCCTAAGTCAAACCATAGTTTATCATGAAATTGTAAACATGAGTTCCCAGAAAGAAGACTGATCCTCTGATCCTGCTGCAAGCGAAACCATGGTTTGGCTTAGCATTGTGTCTGAACCAAGGGTCATGGTTTATCTTGTTACAGGCAAAGCACAAAACTGTAGATGAAACTTGTTCTATGACTCATGGTTTGTCTGGGAAAGATAAACCATGTCTTAGCTCAGAGCAGCAGCAACAGAACCAGAAGAGAAGCAAGGGGCTATGGTTTCTCCTGTGAGTACTTGCACTCTTGTGCATTCATGCTTTTAGCCATGGTTTAGCTTAGCACTATATGTGTACAGGGCCAATGATTTGGAAGGAAAATATATATATATACTTTACCCCCAAATAATTATTTGATTATTTGATTTTTTATATCTGTTCACCAAATCCATAAAACACTTCTGCGAATAGATAGCCAGAACATGCATGTTTAATAGAATTACATTGAATAGAAACGGCAAGCTGAGTTTGACGCAGTTTTAAATATATGAAATTATTTGTGTGGTTGAAAATTACCATGTGAAGATGAGATATTATCACACCCATGAAAATAATCTGCCATCATTTTATTTAATAATTTTCTTATTGGCAAGATCGATTCACAATTTGTCTGGATTCCTGGAAAGCATTTTACATTGAAAAGGTTTTGGAAATTTCAAGGTATCAATCTTTTCAGATGGTGCTGTGTGGTATGCGATCATGGTTACTATAATAATCCCCCTAAATATTTAGCATATCATGCATATACATTAAAACTAGTCTTAATACCACACGTTGCCTATCTGCTGCTTCTTTGTTCATTTTAAATATCCATCCAAGAACTGAGTGCTTATGTTTATGGACTGCTTTTGCACTGAATACCCAAGCCTAATGTAAAACGTGTAATTTGAAAGCACACTTTCAATTTCTTCTTCGTCTTCATTTTTGTGTGTGAAAAGCACAGTATTTAAGACTAATTGGCCCAATAAAAAGGTATTGTCTGATTTGCTTTGCGTTCCATATTCTCTGCGATGGAGACAGCCATTAATACTCCGGTAAACACATATGTAAAGGTTTTTCAAATACCAATTACCTATAAATCTATCACCCTAGAGAAAGGCAGTTCATACTGAGAGCTTGCTTTAGATCTATTCAATGCTGTTGTTCTTAATCAGTGTGTGTGTGTGTGTGTGTGTGTGAGAGAGAGAGAGAGAGAGAGAGAGAGAGAGAGAGAGAGGGAGAGAGAGAGAGAGAGAGAGAGAGAGAGAGAGAGAGAGAGAGAGAGAGAGAGATCACAATAAGAGCCAGTGTGGTGTGGTGGTTAGGATGTCAGACTAGGACCTGGGAGATCAGGGTTCAAATTCCCCTGGGTTATCTTGGTCCAGTCACTGCCTCTCAGTCTCACCTACCTCACAGGGTTGTTGTGAAAATTAAATTAGGAGGAGGAGAACCGTGGACAGCACCTTGTGTTTGCTGTGGGAAAAGATAGGATACGAATGCTATATCTATATCTGCCTGTCATCTGTCTATCTAATATATAACAACCTTCTTTTTTTGGCATTTCCCTCTAAGTTAATTGCACTGTTGAATAACTTGTCGCTCAGAACATGGCGATATTTAGTGCTGATAAAAAAAGGCAAATCTGCTCATGATGTGTCATAGTATAGACCATTCATTGTTCTTTCAGCATTCTTCTAGAGGGGTTTTTATTTGGGATTGGTTCTCCTCGTTCCTGCAGGTTTGGAGTTTTGCAGCATCAAAATGCCAGCCTATATTTCGCCACCATTTAGTCTGAATTTACCCTTTCTGGAGGGGAATCTGAAAAGTAAAAAGCAAAACAAAAACTTGTTGCCAATAACCCTCTGCCTGCAAGTGCCCTAACATTCTTTAGAAAAGGTTTCACCAGTCTGGGGTCCTCTGTATATTTTGACCTTTGGGACCTATGGTCCAAAATTCCGCAGGGGTACCGGGTTGGTGGAGGCTGCTCTGGAGTTATGCTTCTTGACGTGTGGTGGTGAGCTCCAGAAGATGTCCAAAATTGCTGTGGGAGACCCAACTACTTGCCTAACTGCTTGGTGGCTTCTAGACCAATGTTATGGGTACTTTGCAAGTTAGAATTTCATGATACAACTACACTGTAAACTTATGATGGTTTAATACCCATTTCTCTGTTATGGCTCCTCCATTCCCAAAGATTTTTGACTTTGACAAGGCCTTGGAAAACTTGCACATTAATGCCCCTTACTTGGTCATTTCAAAGCTGGTTTGCAAAAAGTTTTGGGGTGAGGGAGGTTAATGGGTAATGGGATGTTCCATCTCCTTTTATTAAGAATTGTATCATATGTTCACAGGTCTAAACTACAATGATTGCTTTTTTCTTATAGCGTTAGCAAGTGATGGATGAAGTCTTAAAATTTAGACATCTGCCATTGCAACGTATATGTCAACAACAACAAAAAATTGAGATAATTTTTCTCCTTTTGCAGTGTAAGAACTCACAGTTAGCCATACAATTGACCAGCAATATACCGTATTTTTTGCTCTATAAGACGCACCAGACCATAAGACACACCTAGTTTTTGGAAGAGGAAAACAAGAAAAAATATATTCTGAATGCCAGAAGCCAGGACAGCCAACGGGATCGCAGCGCTGTGTTCCCGCTGGCTGTCCTGGCTTATGGGATAGTTGCGCGCTGTGTACACTGACCCCTCTTGCTCCCTGGCTTCAGGGATAGCCGCCTGAAGCCTCCGGAGCACAGCCTCCGCTGCCCTCCGGAGGCTTCGCGTTGCTTTCGCTGAAGCCATGGAGCCTGCATTCGCTCCATAAGACGCACACACATTTCCCCTTACTTTTTTAGGGGAAAGTGTGTCTTACAGAGCGAAAGATACGGTATTCAGGTCAACCAAAGCATGTTATTTTGAACGATGCATAGTTAGTGTGAAATTTTGCCACTGTAGCATGTGGCAATATGGCTGCTTTAGATGTTGTTCTTAAAAGGGGATTGAACAGATCCGTGAAGATTGCTTCCATCGGTGGCTATGAACCTTGATAGCAAAACTTATTCCTGGCATTGAGAGTTGGCTTTGTTTGGGAGGACCTCATTTGATCTTGTTTTTGCTGACCAAGTATTAAACGGCAGGTCTGCCTGAGACATTGGGTTGGGTAGCAAAATGGAATATCCATCGTTGGAGGCAATAGTTGGCGAATAAAGAATTTGGCAGTGGTTATTGACTGATCCCTCAATCTGGTTAGCCTTTGAAGGAACAGAGGCTCTGAATTAGATGATCCAGCAAGGCTCTTCTTAGATGCAATTTTCAGAGTGGGTTCAGAGTGATATCATGGTGCTTTCAATGTATTGGTGTGAATGTGGCGTTCCCTACAATTCCCAGAGTAGTTTAACAATCAATCCCTCTTCATGGGGAACTCTGTAATTGTAGCTCTGAGAGGGGAGTAGAGGGTCTCCTAACAACACATTTAACAAACTACATCTCCCAGGATTCTTTGGGGGAAGCCAGGGCTGTTTAAGGTGCTTGAAGTGTATGGTGCAAATGTGAGTTTCATGTGCACACAGCTTCCCAATCCAGCGGTGGGAATGCAATGGATACAGAGTAAATGGAGGTGGGGTACATAAACAGCCCTAGAGCCATGAATGTATTATGACATAAGCTAGTCCCTAGCCCGCAAATGACCACGCTGTTAGACTTCAAGATGCCAAGATGCTTGCCCTCAAAGAGGAAGGCTTCCTCTCTCAGAAAGCCTACTTGATTTCTGTGCTTAACCCAGCCAATGGATGCATGCAATTCTGTCAGTTTTGGTCCTCTGCGTTTCTCATTTTTTTCAATCTCAGATCAAATCAAATACTCATCATTATGGTCAATGATCTAGGAGAGACCATGGTTCGAGTCCCCACTTGGTGACCTTGGGGGACAATTGCTGCCTTTTAGCCTACCCCACATGGTTGATGTGGGGATTAAATGAGGAGGGCAGAACCACATAGACCATCTTGAGCCCCTTGGTGCATTTATTTATAAATGCAATAAATAAAACTAAGAGACTAAGTTCAAAAGTTGAGCCCTTTCTAGCTGAGAGTTATACCTTTACAAGTGATGTGATATGAGAAACTTATGTCTTTGAAGGTGCCCTAAGATGTATCTTCAGCCTAGGAAAAAATGTGATGTGTTTTTGTTATTCTTATTCTTAATTCTCTTATTATAAAAATGGGATCTCTGACATGAAGGTTTTAGGAGCGCTTTTGTCAGAGGAAGGGGGGGGGTGATGATCCCTGCCACACATTTATGACACTGGAAATAAATGCAGCAGTTTTAAAAGTGCTATTCTTTATATTTGAGTTACTCTAAAATGGTCTTTATTTCAATGATTTCTGTTTAGATATTGGGTAGGGGGGGGAAGAGGAGGAGAGATTTTGCACTTCCAGCACACACATCTGTCAGCGTCATGCCAAAGGAATCAATCCCACAAGAGAAAAATTGAAGAAATGAAAACAAATAAGTTATAAAATAAAAGTGACAATGATGTGCCGTAGCATAAAGATTGCTTTGGGCTGCTTTTGAAAAAGACAGCTAATGACTTGTCCTATTGGATGGGAGAGATAAAGGGAGGAGGAATGTAGGGTAGTCTGGAGGTTATGGGAGGGGGAGGGAGGAGGGGGTGGAAACTGGAGTTCCTGCACTGGCTTATTCATTAAGATGAGCTGGGCTATAATTAGGGGCTACAGTTTGCAAGCCATCATAGGAGTCGATGGCCTTCCAGACCTCACATTACCTGGCAAGCTGATTTTTGGAAGTATCATGTGACTAAACTGCAGAGATGGGCAAAAGGCACCAATGGATCAGGGATAGGGAAAGGTAGAATTAGCAATGTTGGGGGCTATGTTCTTACTGAACCAGTCTGTTGGTTTATCGAGCTCAATACTGGCAATGCCTTCTTTTGCCAAACCAGTTGCCTTCTGGATGTTTTGAACCCCAACTCTCATCAGCCCGAGGCAGCACAGCCATCCAAACAAATACATACTTCCTTATCAAATGTGCAAAGGACACAGGTTAAAACATTACTCACTTCATTTATTCTTCTTGGAATAGCTTTGAGAGCATCAATCAAATCTGCATATACTTGTGCACTTTCTAATATTTTGGGGGCTTTCCGCTGTGGCTGCCTCTGTAGCAGCTAGAAATATTTTTAAGGTTAAAAAAGTGTCTATTGAACAATGACATGATCTAATCTGGCAAGATGGCTCCTTATTCTATAAAGACTTGTGTCAGTTTTGGAATATTGTAATACAAAATGAAAAAAGATGTGTTTGGTCAAAGAAAATGTTCAGGTAAAATCTGGGAAGAAAAGAATTAGCTCTTGTTTTATATATGTTTAACTTAAAAGAAGTTTTGTTCATGATTATGGTAGTGACATGTTTTCCTGTGTCATGTGGCAATAACATTCTCCGGCAGTGGCAGGAAACATTTTGACTTGGTAGGGCTGCAATTTTTAACCGTGCTGTTTTCATCACAATAGGACTCGTACAGCACTTATTTAGGAAAGCATGCCATTACACATGTGCAGAGTACCATTATTTTCCCCTCTCTCAAAATCAATCAATCAATCAATCAATCATTCTCTGCACATCTATAGAGAGGGAAGAGCTTGCATGTAAGAGGTCCCAAGTATGGTTTTCAGAGAAGATTGACTCCTTACCTCTATTTAAAAATCAAGTCATACCACATTACGTAAGTTTTTGAATTCATTCATTGTTTACACCTGCACATCCATTGCCAAGAAACCAAACACACATAAACACTTACAATATGTGGAAAGCTTTCTTCCAATTGCATTCAGTATTGCTCCCATCCAAAATTATTCATTATTCATTATCTAAAACACTTTCCCCCTCTAAATTAAAAAACCCCCACTGAGTATTGCAACTGATAGAGCCTTCATAGTGGGCCTGGATTTCAGGAAGTCCCATCAGTCACACTCCTTTTTCTGCTTAGAGACACATGGGAGGGGGACTAATCTGCCATAGCTATACATTTGGATTAGGATTGGCTGTGGGGGGCAGACAGCTGGTTGGCCAGAGAACAGGAGACTGCTCATCTACACTTCCACTTGTCCTGTGTCTAGAAGCAAGGGTAATAATAATAATAATAATAATAATAATAATAATAATAATAATAATAATTTATTTATACCCCGCCCATCTGGCTGGGCTTCCCCAGCCACTCTGGGCGGCTTCCAACAAAATATTAAAATACAGTAACGCATCAAACATTAAAAGCTTCCCTAAACAGGGCTGCCTTCAGATGCCTAGTGGTTTTCTGCTTTTGTTTTCTCTTTCAAGGCGCAGAATTGAGTGGTTTTGCCTTTGCCGCACTGCTTTCCCCTGGAAAGCCCACTTTTTAGTGCTCAGTCGGAGCAAATGTCAATCCAGAGAAAACCCAATTGACATTTGCTCCGATTCAACAATAAACAGTGGGTTTTCCGGGGGGGGGGGGGGAGTGTCAGGGCAAGCAGAAGTGTTGATAAGCCCTGACAGAAATGCCTCTGTAAGTTCAAGAATATAAGAGCAACATAAGAACATAAGAAGGGACTTCTGAATCATCTGGAGACCCTAATGCTGCCCTCGATGGGCCATTGGTGTGATCCTGCAGGGCGCTTCCTATATCCTTATAAAAACCACAGGAGGGGAGAGCACTCTTCTTGAATCCAGCCTGTGGGTTTTCCAGGATGCTGGGCTAGATGGGCCATTGGCCTGATCCAGCAGGCTGTTCTGAAGTTCTGATGTTCTAATGCAATGTTAGAAGGTACATCTGAAATCAGGCCTAATGCTGGAATGCTAGCATTACAATCAGAAAAAACCCCTAATGCAGTCGTGTCTACATCTGACTGCACCCTATATGAAGTTGCAGGTAACAAAATCAGGAACAAGTAATAAAATCCTCTCAGATGCTTGACATTAACAGTATGAGAAAGCAAATGAAGAGTTGTGCCCCCCTCATATACATTGTCAAACCATAGTGCTTGGTGCAGCCTTATCTTTCGAGTAACTCATCCACACCCGTACAGAACAATGCTTTCGGTTTGAGTTGCTCTTGAAGTGAAGGTGCTGCTTGGTGTAATTGCTCTCATTACAGTACTTTACTGAACATCTCTTTTGATGATTACTTGAGTGATGCTGGTAATGCTCTTTGAAGATTCCCAGATAAAAAGGAAGCCATACGTATCGGAATAAAGGTAACTAATCACCATATCAGGCTCCATCCATTGCTGCTACACGTATTTTTGGGTATGTGTGTGTTTGAAATGCAATGTAAAACAAGGATCATGCGGTTCATTTATTGATCGATATAATTTTCTTTCTGTTGCTGCTGATGTTGGTATTTCTTCCATCTTCCAAAGGCTTATGTAGGACTAGCAACGGCAAACACACATACTGGTTTTTAAAAGAACATTGCATTTACAAGTGATAACTGTGTGGAAGTCTAGTGTCCGGATCAAATGGTGTCATAGTACCGCTGTATTCTGCCTTGGTCAGACCCCAGCTGAAGTATTGTGTCTAGTTTTAGGCAGTGGCATAGCGTGGGTTGTCAGCACCCGGGGCAAGGCAAGTAATTTGCGCCCCCTAACCCGTGGATTTGCGCCCCCTAACCCTAACCCCCAGATGTTGCGCCCGGTGCGGCCGGCGCCCCCTGCACCCCCCACGCTACGCCACTGGTTTTAGGTGCCACAATTTAGGAAGGATATTGACAAGCTGGAACGTGTGCAGAGAAGGGTGACCAAGATGATCAAGGGTCTGGAAACCAAGCCTTCTGAGGACCAGTTGATGGAGTTGGGTCTGTTTAGCCTGGAGAAGAGGTGACATGATAGTCAGCTTCAAATACCTGAAGGGCTGGCATGTGAAAGATGGAGCAAGCTTGTTTTGTGCTGCTCCAGAGGGGAGGACCCAAACCAATGGATTCAAATTCAAGAAAGGAGATTCCAACTAAACATTAGGAAGAACTTTCTGAGGGTAAGAGCTGTCCAACAGTGGAATGGACTCCCTCGGAAGGTGGTGGACTCTCCTTTGTTTGTGGTTTTTAAACAGGCTTGGCTGGCCATCTGTCAGGAATTCTATTTCTGTGACTCCTGCATTGCAGGGGGTTGGACTAGATGACCCTTGGGGTCCCTGTCAACTTGACAATTCCATGATTCTGCACAACTTACATTATTCCACTCCATTTCAATTCCAAGGAAAAACAATGCAAATGGAATGGAATCAGTTACCTATCGTTTGCAGACTGAAATCAACAACGGCAAATACTGATCATATTTGCTGGATTTCTTTCAGTTCCAGACATCAGATGAATAAGCAAACACCTTCAAATTCCACTCCTGTTTCTGTTTCCTTCAGAACTGAATGACATTCCTAGTAGTGCACAATGGCTTTCAGACTTCACTGTCCTCGTAACTAGTGCGGCAGCATAGATCTAGGAGCTCCAGAGCTAACAGCCTCGCTGTATTTCAGAAATCAGTGCCTTAGAGCAGGCTTCCTCACCCTCGGCCCTCCAGATGTTTTTGGCCTACAACTCCCATGATCCCTAGCTAGCAGGATCAGTGGTCAGGGATGATGGGAATTGCAGTCTCAAAACATCTGGAGGGCTGAGGTTGAGGAAGCCTGACTTAGACTCTTTAATCATCCCATATAGCTGGCAAGGCCAATTGCTGTCAGCAGGACTAAATCACCCCCTGTTAGTTATTTTGAGTTCTGTATTGCCAAATTATTATTATTTTTAAAACTAATTGGGAAATTAGATTTGGCATAACAAGTCCCTGTAATATTTATCTACTTAAGAGTTTGGTGGTTCTTCTTCTTTTTTGGTATCTTTTCAACTTTTGATTTCCCTTCATGCATCGAGCTGTCCATTTTCATCGTGACAAGTTTGCTTATGGAGATTGCAAATCCTTGCATAATTTAATGATGAAAAGCCAGCATCTCATTTTCCTCCAAATGCAGCTATTTTGTAGATTAAAGATAAACAGTTGTGGAGTTAATATGGGGTAGGGATTTTTTTGGCGGGTTTTCCTTTTTCCCCCTCTCTGTGCGTAAGAACTCTGCCACCAACTTGAACATGGAGCGAGACAATTTGTGGATGAGGATTGGAAATGACATACATTTAAATTACTGCAGAATTAACATGTTTTGAACTGCAGGATATGCAGTTATAGGCAACTGCTTATCTGAAAGAAAGCTTCTTTCCTGAGGTCAGTCAACAGTTAGCTTCTTATTATGCCAGATTCATAATACTCGAGTCCTTGAAGAGTTTCTGGACTCCTTTCATGCTTGAATGGGGCTCTCACACTTCATTGGGAACTTGGATTTATAAGAATAACTAGTGTTCTGCTTTCCTCCAGTTTTATCCAGTCTGCTAAGAAGAGGTGGCATGTAAAGAGCACATCGCTCTCTTATTCTTAAGTGGGCATTGTGAACACCCACCATCTGGGGTTTATATCAAAAAGCTGAGAAAAGAATGCCTATGCTATGGACCTCAAATGGAGGGCTTGCTACAGATCATTAACTGAATACAGAGAAAAATCAGTATTTGGACACATGTTTTTATGCCATTTCACAGAAAGGCTAGGGCAGGTGTTAGCTGTGGGTAAAATACAATTGTCTTAAATTCCAGTGCAGTCTTGTGTTATAAGGCAAGGGAAGTTGCGAATGTGTGTTTGCTTCTTAGTAGCTCCAAAAAGGTGACGGCAGCAGGGGAGAACCTATGACTCCAGCTCTCATCAGTTCCAGCCATTGTGGCCAATGGCCAGGGCCCTCACAGCATTGCATCACAGACCAGTAAGGTAAAGGTAAAGGGACCCCTGACCATTAGGTCCAGTCGTGGCCGACTCTGGGTTTGTGGCACTCATCTCGCTTTATTGGCCAAGGAAGCTGGCATACAGCTTCAGGGTCATGTGGCCAGCATGACTAAGCCGCTTCTGGTGAACCAGAGCAACGTATTTACCTACCCACAGGAGCGGTACCTATTTATCTACTTGCACTTTGATGTGCTTTCGAACTGCTAGGTTGGCAGGAGCAGGGGCCAAGCAATGGGAACTCACCCCGTTGCAGGGATTCAAACCGCCAACCTTCTGATCGGCAAGTCCTAGGCTCTGTGGTTTAACCCACAGTGCCACCTGTGTCCCTTAACAGACTAGTAGAGAGGAGGAAAAACCTCCTACCAAGTGGGCTTCTGACTTCTGACTACTAAGTGGAAGAGCCTAGCCTTCCTCTGCATAAGACACAGAAACTAGGTGGGCTATCAAAGGAGAGATGGAGTGCTGCCCATCCCTCATCCACTTGGGAGGGGGCACAGAGAAAGGCACTTTGCTCTCTCCATGCCCATCAAAACAACCAGAACCAAGAAGCAGGTTTACAGGATGGGTCACTCTGATCTCCCCTTTACTTGCATGGAATTCATTGGTGTCTGCGGTGACCCAGAGAGACAAAGAATTGTTGCATTGGAAGAAGCTCCAAGGGCCATCAAGTCCTAGGTTGGATGCCAAATGTGTTGCATGCTGAGGGCTCGGGAAAGGGGTAAATGGATTGGCATCCAGTTAATATTGCTGCACGGTAACCCAATCTCCACAGTAGTGTGAGATTCCAGGGGTTCTGGGCGCTTACCCAGGAGGAACCAGGCTTGACATATCTGTGTTTGATTTGCTGATATGCTAAGAGACAGCTGTTAATATACAGAGAGAGCTGACAGCACCAAGAACTCCCCTTCTCTGTAATAAGCTTCTCTCTGCTTTACTATTCTTCCTTCAACATGTAAGAACATTGTAGATTTTGCAGTAGGCAGATTTAGTTTCATTTTGTGAATCGGTTAAAAGGTAGGTGATTAATCAGCTACAAATTCTTTAAACCCATTGACAGCCCAAAAGGAGATGGTTTCTGAAAGATAATATTGCGCAGCTCAATTAGAACGAGGGTCATTGTTTATGTTCCATAGAGTAGAGATGTTCTGGGGAAAGGATCATTCTATTAAAAGGCAGAACAGGCTTTCAAAATGCCTGAGACTGGCCGATGCTAAATTTAAGCTTCTGGACATTAATATTTCCTCCTACTCATGGCTGTCTGTCACTGCTTCTCTAATTGAAAGATCTGAGCCAAACGAAATGTGGTATGGGAGAGATCCTTGGCCAGAACTTTGAAAGTATTTTTCTACTACTTGCATGGCTTTCTACTGCAAAATGGCTTCTAAGTAGTTTACAAGTATGAATCCATACATAATTAACATACACAATAAAACATTTCCATCAAAGTAGCAATTAAAATATACAGTATAGCAAGCCAGTTAAAAAGGATAGCAATTGAAACAGTTAAAAAAATTAAAACAATTGAATCTCGAAGTTCAGGTTCATGGGAATGTTTGCCTAAACAGGTATGTCTTCTAGAACTGGCAGGTGGCCAATACTGATGGGGGCATTTTATATTTCAGCAGGGAGGGATTAAAAGGATTTGAGTTAGACCCATAGTGCTGCCAAAGAGCAGATTAAACATTCCCCCCTGTTCCATCTCTCAGTTTGAATTGTCACCTGCCCAAAGATGATGTTAACTCTAGTTTTTCTTCATCTCCAGGGCTAATAGTGGCTTGCAGGGGTGATTTAGGCTACAATCCTATGCAGTTGTATACTGCTACAACTCTCACCATCCCTGACCATTGCAGTGCTAGCTGGGATGGATGGGAATTGGAGTCCAACAATATCTGGAGGTCACAAGTCCTCTGATGTGTCCATGCTGAAGTGGAAAGCAAGTCACATGGAGCACTGTGGGACTAAACATGGATACAATTGCTTGGCCAGGCAGAAAGATGGCATTAGGGTTTAAGCCCCTTCCTCTGGGACCACAGAAGAAAAGAAAAAGATGTTGGGTGAGCCTATCTCAGATCTCCCACTTAGAGAGTTATGAGCATACCACCATGATGTATAACAGGCTCCACAAGAAGACCATCAAGGGCTCTACCTAAATGTGGTCATGTGATTCTCTACTGGGGCATGTGTCAGTGTGCATATGCTTCCTACTATTCTATTTCACATTTGTCCACCTCTTTTCTTTTGGTCCTCTAGACTTCTTTTTTACTGTGTACAAGTGGCGGCCATTCTGGGCATGTCCAAATGGTGCATGATTGCTGGCATGCAGGTCTTTTTGGATCCAGAAGAGGGAAGAATGGGGCACAACGGGGTCATAATGGGGCAGGGAATGGAACCCCTGCACAAAATGGCCATTGCCTGTATTTGTGACCATTTACACTCCATGATGGTATTGGGGCAGTTATATGAGTTCCTGCTTTCAGTGCTGTTCATGCCTACAGAAAGTTCAAGGAGGACGTGCTGCTTTGTTTTCAATTGTTGGATGTCCTGTAGCTTCCTGTTAAAATCCTGTGACTTTTCCTGCCACAAATGTTCCGGTGTGCGTGTGTTGTTCTGCGTTTGCTGCACTACAGTGCAAGAGTGCCCCTCCAGATGGCAATAATGCAGTAATCCTGGGGAAGCGTGTCAGAACAGACAGTAATGCTTCCAAATGCCAGTCGATGGAAGCCACAGAAGGGGAGAGGGCTCTTGTGCTTGGGTCCTACTTGCAGGTTTCCCACAGGCATCTGGTTGGCCACTGTGAGAACAGGATGCTGGACTGGATAGGACATTGGCCTGATCCAGCTTAATGAAGTGTAGACATTTCAGTATAAATCCATCTCTAAGGCACCATTATTGTGTCAATTGCCTGCTACAGAATACACCCCCTCCCCCCCCCAAAAAAAACACCCCTTCCAGTCTAGAGCCATTTGTATCAATCACATGCACCCTGGAAGAAGGAAAAGGACCAGTCACAGTTGGACAGGATTGGGGAAGGGAAGGGTATCACATGCACCAGATGCATGGTGCATAAACCTAGTTCTTGGCAGATTGAGTAGCACAGAAATGTTGTCAGGAAGAGTCAAAATGCCTAACCAGCAGACTCATAAGATGTATCTATTCCTGGATTGCATCACTTTGAATTACAGATAGGAGACTGAATGTTCTTTCCTGTAAATACTCTGCCCATTCAGAATTAGAAGTTTCTAATAATTCTGTTGATACAGAGGACCAAAGGGCAGGATTGGAACTAGTGGGTGAAAATCACAGACAAGCAGATTTCAGCTAAACATTATGTGCTTCATCCAGTGTTAGCCCTACTTAGAACAGACCCATTGAAATTAATGGGCATGATTAACTTAGTTCCATTGCTTTCAATGGGTCTGCTCTGAGAAGAACCTAGTTGGATGCAACCTTAGGTAACAGCAGTTCAACACTGGAATATTGGGAATAGGTAAGGTTTCCTTTCCTGGAAGCTTTTAACCATCCCTGACAACCATCCGTTGGGGCTGCTGTAGTTTCCACCTGCATTAAGCTTGAATGATCTCTAATGTAGATTCCAACTCTGTGGACTGTTACAGCTAAGTTCTACTCATTGAAATGGATGAGCCTAAGTTGCTCTTGTCCATTAACTTCAATGGGCTGAGCACTGGATGCAGCCCTATAATTCTGTGAGGAACTTTCTCCCTTGTCAGGCAGTAGTATATTTTCAGGGAGTTGTTCCCTCACCCCATTTGATGTAGGAAATAGATTCAAATATCCAGTCTTTCCACTGCAGGTGAAAGTGGTACAGTCTAAGTAGGAGGGGGCATCACACAAGGCTGATTAGTGTGTAGGTCCTCTGTAGCTGATGCCATGAAAACGCATGATGGGGAGAAGGGGATTGCCTGTCCCTGGAATCTAGACCAGTGGTTCCCAAAGTGGAACCACTAGAGGGCAGTGGGATTTTTTTTTGGGGGGGGGACACTAAGAGGCAAGAGCAGGTTTCAGCACTTTTTCAGCAGGGGGCCGGTCCACTGTCCCTCAGACCTTGGGGGAGGGGACCAGACTATATTTTGAAAAAAAGAAAAAAGAACGAATTCCTATGCCCCACAAATAACCCAGAGATGCATTTTAAATAAAAGGACACATTCTACTCATGTGAAAACACGCTGATTCCCGGACCATCTGCGGGCCGGATTTAGAAGGCGATTGGGCTGGATCTAGTCCCCGGGCCTTAGTTTGCCTACCCATGGGCAAAAGGGTAGCTGGAAAGGGGATGATGGAGGTTTAAATGACTCTCAGACTGCGAAAACTTGATATCATTGGATCAAGTTCATCAGCACTGGGGGTGAGCTTATAGAACCAAGGAAGCCAGGGCCTGAAAATATTTGAGAACCACTGATCTAGATTGTCAGGTACAGTGGTACCTTGGGTTACAGACGCTTCAGGTTACAGACTCTACTAACCCAGAAATAGTACCTCGGGCTAAGAACTTTCCTTCAGGATGAGAACAGAAATCATGCAGCAGCAGCAGGAGGCCCCATTTACTAAAGTGGTACCTCAGGTTAAGAACAGTTTCAGGTTATGAACGGACCTCCAGAACGAATTAAGTTCTTAACCCGAGGTACCACTGTATCTTGTTTTCAAGTGGTGATCATACAGTGGTACATCCACAGCTCTTTCCATATCCTGGAAAGAATACAAGGCTATTCTTCCACTCTACACATCTGTCTAATGTCTGAGTGAAGCTTCTGGAGAGGTTTTTTTTTTAAACAACAAAAACATGAAAATAAAGTGTGTCATTGTTTAAAAGTAAATGTTGACTCATAAGAACAACCCCCTCCAAAAAAATAATAATATTACTTGTGTTTGATCTAAAGATGGAGGCAGAACTGAGTAACACTTTATTTATTTATAAAAATATTTGTAGACTGATGTTTAATTAAAAATATATATGAAAGGAGCTTGCAACAAAAATACATAAAATTATACAGTAAACAACTATTTACAAATTTTAAAAACAGACAACATTGTAGAAATATGTATTCTTAATTGCCTGCATAGGTCTGGCGGAATGCAAAAGTTTCCAGTAGGTGTTTAAAAATTGGCACAGAATGCACTTGCTGAATCTCTGTTGTCAGAGTATTCTACAGGGCTGGGCCAATGACATTAAAGCCTTACCAACTCAAGGAACGACCAGTGATGCTCCTGCAGACGATCTCTGTGATCAAGCAGTCCCTGAGGCACCCTGGACCTAAGCTGTTCAAGACTTTGTAAATTACTGCAAGATACTTGAACCTGGCTTGGTAGTAGATGGGCAAGCAGTGCAACTGTATTAACAATGGTGTTCTGTACTCTTGACCAAGGACCAGAAGCTCCCATTCTTCTCTTTGGAGATCACTCGTAGCCGAGTAAAACTGTCTTCCATAAACACGGTTTTAACAATGTGTCTGTAAGTGACTGTGGAGGCCAATTCTGGATCCACATGTCCTTCCATAGTGGAGACATTGGTTTCTGGGCAGGAGTTGATCACGGTGTGGATTTGCCAAGCATGCCTTCCTCTTAGCACGTTTCTCCCTTGCGCCCTGAGTTTGAGTGTCTTCAGAGCCCATGACACCTTTGGTAAAGGCTGTTCTCCAATTGGAGCGCTCGCAGGCAAGTGTTTCCCATTAGCAGTCTGGTTACCACATTCTGCACCAGCTGGAGTTTCTGTACCAGAACCAAGGGCAGCCCCACATAGAGCGCATTATAGTTATCCAGCCTTGAGGTCACCAGTGCATGGACTACAGTAGTCAAGCTATCTTTGTCCATGAATGGCCATAACTGGTAAACCAGAAAAAAACACACCTGACATTTGTTGAAGTGGGTGATCTGTCATTACACACGTTCACCTTCCTGGGAGACCTGCAAAGCACCTGAAAGGGTCTCATTCTCATGTCTGCTTCCACCTCCCATACTCCATCTTAAGATTTTTACCAAATGCAGACCAGGGTGGGTTGAAAAACAGCTCCCCTCCTTCATTTTTGACCGTCTAGCCCAATGAAGTGTTCTGGGGTACTCAAAAGCTTCCACACTGCTATGTGGCACTTTGATTAGCCTGCTGCATATTTTGGAATTGCTTAAAAGCTTTCTCTTATGCAGTTCACAGACCTGTTCAGTGTTTCCAATGAGGAACATCGAATTGCAAATTTCAAAACTAAATGCAGAGTGCAATATTTCAACGCAGGAGCTATGGACAGAAGTTGTATTTCCTTCCAAAGGGGTTTTGTACAGGTCTTTTTCTTAATTATTCTTGATGTTTTGCCCATTATGCCATTAGCTTCTTCACAGTACAGAGATAAATAGCCTGGTATCCAGAAGAACAGAGTGTGAACTGAAAGCATTTAATTATTGATATCTTAGTAACTAAGGTTCTGAAATGACGTTGTCAAATCCCATAATGATCGGACAGCAAATACATCACTTACTTTGGCAAAAACAACCTCAGAACACACACCAAACCTGGGAATATACGAAATGAACGTGTCAAAGATGGTTTGCTTATTTCTCAATGGATATTCAGCGTTCACTTACTGGACAGAATATGTTTTTCAATTTTTATCTCATCCTCTATTTTTTCGCTCTTAGAAAAGTAAAGCTTTACAAATATTTATTTCCTCCTGGTTTGCTTTCATGATGGTTGGGACATTTAGAAAGCTACTGTTTTATCACGAGTTATAGTCTTCTGATTGGTTGAAATAAAATCAATATTTCTTTGATTACAAAGCTGTTATGGGAGCCAGCCTTACGTTATCCATCATTTTAAAATGTAGGTTAGAACAATAGCACCCAGGTATATGTTTAATTCATCCTGCCCAGATTATGTGAGTGGGATAAATATTTTCTCTGAGGGAGGGAAAGAGCCCTCAACAAGATACATCTGTTAATCAGCTTAAAGGTTCACTGTTAACAAAATCTACATGCTAAGTTCCAAATGTGCAGCCAGTGGTCCTTTATATACATCAGGTGATCAAATCATGTTTTGTTCTTTGTTCCTCTCTTTTAGTAAGATAATAAGAAATAGGAGAGAACGATTCCTCCCCCCACAAGGTTTCTGCCTGTTTGGCCTTGACAGCACCCCTGTTGATTCTGGTACCTGTAGCTGTATCAGGCAGCATCTAACCATTTAAATTGCATGGCAACACATACACTTTGGAACTCTCTGCCTATTGATACCAGGCCAGCGTCTTCACTGTTTTCAGCTAACATTTTTTTATTTAGACATGATGGGTGTTTTAATCTGTTTTTTTTTGTTTTTGTTTTTTTTAGCCTATAGCTTTCTGAAAGTCTTAAAGTCTTCTTAATTCTTCATATCGATAATTTTAGCATTTTGTATTAAAAAATTTTTTTTTTTGGTAAACTGCTTCGAGGTTTTATTTTTACAATCAAGCAGTGTACAATTTTTATGAAATATGTAAGTAAATAAATGCCGACGCAAGGGCTTTTCCGACACAAAAGGGCTTTGCCCGTTTGGAATTTGCGAAGACTCTCTGGTTTCTGCCTGCAGATTCCAAGCAGAAGAAGCATTGCGAAGCAACTGAGTTAATTAGCCAAAATGGAAAGAGAAAGGGAAAAAAATGTTATCTGACTGTCTATTTAAATAGCTAAAAGTTACTGGCGTAGATTTGGCCTGAAGCAAATTAGGGAAAAAAAGCATACACCTTAAAATTCCCTTGCTGGAATATAATTTACCATTAATATATTTAATTAAAAGATACTTCTGTGTTCCCTTTCCTGGTCTCTCACAGGTGCAACAGCTTTCATGTTTATTAATAGTATTAGATCAAATAAGGCAGACGTTTGATAATATATTGCAGGCTCATCGTTTTGGGAAACTGCAGGTTTTACAGGTGCTTTTGATTTCATTCCCCCCCCCCCATGAAAACTATGGTGGATAAGTGCTGAAATTTTGAAATGCAGTTTTTACTTATGAAAGATCTAACCTTTATAATAAAACTTGAGTCAAAGCACTGGAAGAAATACAATTGCCGAAACTGATTCTCTCTCTCTCTCTCTCTCTCTCTCTCTCTCTCTCTAATCAGTGTGTTTCCTTTTGCCCCCCCCCCAGCCAACTTGCATAATTTGTACAGTGTTACGTGCAATATTTGTACAGTGGAATAAGAAACAAAATAGTTCAATAGGCATGACGAAAGAAACACAGTAAGATACAGAGGATATAAAGGGAGCTGGTTTTCAGAAAGGAGTACGAACTTGGTACCCAGTTTGTTTGTTTTTTAAATGCTCAGAAATGAAGGGGAGCAATTTAGGAAATGGCTCAGGATATGCTTTATAATTATCATTTCTCTGCATTACATGAAAGGGATCTTAGTGCAAGAGAAGGCATTGCAATATTGGTTACTTTAAACAAAAATTAAAAATCTTTGCATTGCATTTTAGTAAAAGCCCCATTTTTCTTCTTGTGCAATCATTATCTGTATTCCTGCATGTGAACCTCTTCTTATGAGCGGTGTGAAAGAGGGTAGAGATTTCTGAAGGGAAGAAGTCACTACTGATGCTGCAGCGATCTGTCCCACTGTCCTGCCTCTGCAAAGCTCATCTCCCTCCCCCTTTTTTTAAAGGACCACAATGCAGTGTTCTGCACCGGGAAGGAAAAGCCTGGGATATTCTTTTGGGCTTTGTGTAAATAATGTTTAAGGATCAGAAATAGTTAATTACATTTCCGACGTAATTGATGATATTGCGGTAATGCATTAGGACGTCTCATCAGCATTTTCCTAAACTGTTCCTCCGAGGGAAATATTCCTGCTCAAACTCTGATTTCTTCACTTTGCTGTGCTCTGAAATGTCAAAATCGATGCATTCATCAGAGTTTTTCCGCATGCAAATGTTCAAACCTTTTGCCTCCCTCCTCAGTTTTGCACAGTCTCGAAAAAGAGGATAGATTTTGCTCGACGAAAACACGTTTCTTTGCATTTTACAGTTTATCCTTTCCTTCCCTTGAAAGCAAGAACATCCCTCCGCTTTTTTTGCATTGCAAAAAAGAAGCAATTTGGGGTTGTTGTTTTTTTACTATTTTTGCTATTTATAGAATACCATGCATACCTTTTCATGTATTTATGTATGTGTATTGTGGACCTCCGACACTTCAAGGTAGCTAAGTATCTTAACACCAAATGCACGAATAAATAGCGTATCCCCAAACAATATAATAAAGAACAGAGCTGTCCTAAAGCCAGAAAAATGAAAAGCCCAATACAGCAGCCTTAAGAACATAAAAAGATCTTTGTTGGGTCAAGCCAGTAGCCCATCTGGACCAGCGTCCTGTTCTGACAGTGGCCAATCAGAGGCCCCAATGGGAAGCCTCCCAAACAGGACCTGGCTGCAAAACCAACTCTCCCCTCCTGCCATTCCCAGCATTTAATTAAAATCATTCAACTTATTGTTTGATTTTATTAAAGGCAATGCCAGAGGGGGTTTCCTTCAACACTCAAAAGGCCCCCACAATGCCCCCTGAAATAACATGTTGAAGTTGTAACGTCACAAGGCTCAACAGGTCACTGTAGTAAAGAACTGTGAGGGAAAAGATGGAATTGTGACCCAAGGAGAGATACAATATACACGCCTAGTGGTTAGAATCGTGGACTAGGAGTAGGAAGGACCAGGTTGAAATCCCAACTGCTCTATGAAGCACACCGGGGGTGATTTTGGACCACCACCCCCATTTTGAATCACCATCTCTCAGCCCAGTCTACCTCATAGGGTTGCTTCAAGGAACTGGCGGAGGAAGAGGAGTGCACCACCCCTGGCAGCGCGATCCCAGTAGGGTGCCAGTAGGGTGCCATCACGGCTGCCTCTCCACCCGCGCTGCATGCGGCGTGACCTGCCCTCAGCCCCCCACCTGCTCTCCACCCCCCGGTGCCAGAACATGAAGCTCCACCACTGCTTCAAGGATAAAGTTATGAGAAAGGAGATTTGGGTGGATCTAGACACAGGAAAACCCCCACTATAAATATGTCAGAAATTAGATCTGACTTTTAGAAGACATCTGAAGGCAGCCCTGTTTAGGGAAGTTTTTAATGTTTGACTTTTTATCATGTTTTTAATATTCTGTTGGGAGTTGCCCAGAGTGCCTGGGAAAACACAGCCAGATGGACAGGGTATAAATAATAACTTCTTCTTCTTCTTCTTCTTCTTCTTCTTCTTACTATTATTATTACTATTATTATTATTATTATTATTATTATTATTACTATTATTACAAAAGAAGAAAATTTCTATGGAAAATCACGTTTTAAATTTTCCTGCTCTCTGGTGCCATCTGGTGTTGCATGTTTATAGCGCATTCAAATAGCTGTTTCTTTACTAATGCAGCTGAGTCCCATTAGGCAGAACATTACAAAGGTGAAAGTTGTACGGCAGTGAAATTAATTTCTTTCTGAAGGTGGTGGACTCTCCTTTGTTGGAAGTCCCAACAAAGGAAGTCTCCTTTGTTGGAAGCCCTGATGACAGTCTATCAGGGATTCTTTAGCTGTGCTTCCTGCTTTGTAGGGGGTTGGACTAGATGACCCTGGATGTCCCTTCCAACTCTACCATTCTATGACTCCAGGAGGGGACCTATATAGGTTCCCTTGAGCTATAGATGTGATAAATACATGGGCTTCTCTCTTCTGTTGCAGAAGAGGCTGAGGGAGATCTTATCCATTGTTAGCTAATTGTACTATTGACCCATTCCCTTCTTCCTCCTCCCCTCCCCCCCCCATTCTGGAGTGTCCCAGTGGATAAAGCAGACCAGGAAAGGAGGAGGGGAAGCAACCACCCAGGAATCTGTCTCTTGCCCTGAATAATTCACAGCCTAATTTAGTCAGCATTAATTAATGTAGTCAAAACAATTCACCTATTTTTATTAATGCAAATAGCAAATTTGAAAAACAATTAGTTTATTATAAGGGAAATCAGAGTATTTTGACAGTGCCCATTAGCTCTGCAAGATTTTCTAGTGAGGTTTTTTGTTTTGGTTTGGTTTTTTGTTTCGTTCCTTCTCCCCATAAATTGTAACAGCTGCTTGTTTTACTTTTGGCAAAATCACAACTGAGGAACATTTTGGCTGGGGGGGGCAGAGGGAAACATTAAGTGTGGTATTTTTAGGAAAACGTGCATGGTCCAGGCTTTCGTGCTTATGTCAGGAACTGGGCCTACAAAGCCTTTCTGCCTCCACCCACTGTGTTTTTCTCAGAGAACCAGAGAATTGTAGAGATGGAATGAACTCCAAGGGTCCTCTAGTCCAACCGCTTGAATGCAGGAATCACAGCTAAAGAATCCCTGAGATTCAGGTAGGTAGCTGTGTTGGTCTGATGCAGTCGAAATAAATTAAAAAAATGTCCAGTAGCACCTTGGAGACCAACTAAGTTTGTTCTGGGTATAAGCTTTCGTGTGCATAGTATCTGAAGAAGTGTGCATGCACACGAAAGCTTATACCCAGAACAAACTTAGTTGGTCTCTAAGGTGCTACTGGACAATTTTATTTATTTATTTTGAATCCTTGAGAGCTGGCCATCCAATCTATGTTTACAGGCCTCCAATGAAGGAGAGACAATATCCTTCTTAAAATGTTGTGCAGTGAGAAGCACATCTTCTGAGGTGAGATGCTGATTATTTCGCTCTTTCATGTTTTGGTGAGTGGAAGGACTTGTGCCATTATAGATCCACAACTGTTGTGCTAAACAGTCTACAATTGTAGTTTGTTTAGCATATGCCCTGATGAGATCTCGCGTATCACTGAAACCCTTATAGGTCAAGAACATGATGGGCAGGATGGACTGTTGTGGCTATTTGTGTCTCTTCCACTTCCACCTAATTTAGAAGACAGCATATGCCCTTTCAGGAAACAAAGGGATCATCACACTGATCTCATGATACCTGATGAAATGTGATGGCGACATAAGCTGCAGCTTTTAGCATTTAAACATTTCTAGTTGCTATTTTTTTAAAGTGATTCGATTGGCAATGTTATGATTTTATTGTATTTTGTTATTTTCAATTGTGAGATGCTATGGAAGAACCATTCGTCCTGAGAAGCAACATAAAAAAAATAAAAATCTCTGAAAATAAATTAGTCAAAATATTGAGTGGGCGAGTTGTCCCTATTACACCTTGAATCTGTCTACATCTGTATTAGGTCAGGGTCCCAATTCTGAAAACAGACTGCAGTCGGGTGTTTTACATACACGTCTTGAAGTCATAAAGATCGAAAGCTTGTGTGTTTGTTGAAACATGTAGGCTTACCCAATATCTGATGAGTGAAAAGCAACGTTGTCACTGTCAGCCCTGAACTGGCTTAAACGTGTCAACTTTTGAGGTTAATTTCATAGTGTGTTAACCCAGGAAACATAAGGCAAGATGGTAATCATGTAGTTCACTGATGGCTGAATTCTCCCCCAAATTACCAGGAGCAGATTCATCCACTTACTTGCCACTTACCGGAAACATCCACATATCCTGCTGAACATGGTTTTACACTTTATGCTGTTGGCCTCAGAAACTCTTACGCTGGGCAAAAGTAAGTGCTCTGATGGTAGCTTTTGTGAACTGTGGGTCTACAGTCAGGGAGCCAGTGTGTTTGAAGAGACATAATAATATTTTCTAAGCTTCTTAAGAGTTCCGTCTCCATTGTGTTATTTGCCAGTGCTGCTGTTGCTGTATAAACACTGCTGATTTTTCCAACTTCATTTCTGCAATATTCTAACAGAGCACATTTTAGAACTTCATTTTGCTTTAGCTCCACACCCCACCACCACCACCACATCTTTCATTGATCTCCATGTGGTACAGTTGCTTATTTATGCTCACAAATGCTAAATGAAAGCTGATTTCCCCAGATCTTCTAGATCAGAAGGGCATACTTGGTTCTGCAGCTAGCATGGGTTCCTGGATGTTCAGTGGATATGATTTTAAAACATACCCAGTTTTGATTTGCTGGAGATTATCTTTGTCCATTTTTAGTTAGTCCTGAAAATTTGTCAGAGACTGTGCTGTGGCTCTGTCTAGGCACATTGTATATAGGATGGTATCCCATGCTGTGTTGTATGAGATGGAAGCATGACTCAAAGGTGGTATTCCATGAAACTATTCTCAAACCAGTTCAGTGGCCCTCAATGGATGGGAAGTTTTGTTTGTTGTCAGTGATTTGCAAACAAATGTTACCAGTGTCATGGTATCAAGGAGAAAGTTTGCCATTGGAGCAATACCTGTTGCATATGATGGTATGGCTTTTCCTTATGAATTTAATTGCAGTATCTGAAATCTAATGTCTGCTTCTGTCTGGGTGCTTGTGCATGTGCTTTTAGACTAGAGAGTTTGTCCTTCACATTTAACTTCTCCAAGAAGTCCAAGGTGTGTATATGGTGTGTACATCTTTACAACCACAACAACCCTGTGAGGTAGGTTTGATTGAGAGATTGTGTTGGAGCCAAGGTGAGCGTCATGACTGAACTGCTTTTGTTGACGTTTTTAAAGTTAGCTGAGTTTCCTTTTCCTCACTGTAAAAGGAAGATCTGGTAAAGAGCCTAACTGTGGAGGATTAGGTTGTTGTTGTTGTTGTTGTTGTTAAATCTGTATAGGACAGTGAAGCTCCATAAAGGCGAAGGGAGCCATTGACAGGAGATGATTGTCTGAAATATAAGCCAAAAGACATAAATTGAGACGGAAGCAGGTAGCAAATAATTAAGATCAAACTGAAGAATGTTGCAAGAATGGAGTGAATTTCTCCAGTTCCAAGAGAAGACTCAACAGATAGAAAAGTTTGGTCTGAGAACAAGATAGGATTTCAGATGCACTTGCTCCACAGCACACCAAAATCCAATTGTCTGGTGTGGATTCTGATGACGATTATAGTAGTGCTAAATAATCATGAAGCTTTTGCTAAGATCCCATCGTCCAAGCTTCTATCATAACTGTGAATCCCAAACTATTGTCCATTTGGAGGTTTCTGCACCTTTGTAGAGATAAGCCACACAATGTGCACAACCCTTTGATATAGATGCTTTGGGTTACATGCAAACCTCATTAAATTCAAATCAAGACTGACCTAGAGTAAGCATGAGTGCCTCAGTCTCTGAAGTATACACTTCAGTGCACACACAGCTATCTTCATTTATTTCAGTGGAGGGGCCTGATCCAGCCTAATATGATAAGGAAAAAAGTGTAAATGTGGACATCTCATGTAATCTGCATACTTGCTCCGTGTTGCGGTGTGTGCGTGTGCGTGGAGTGTTCTGTTATTTTCTCTCCGTGTGTGTTCCTTGCAGCCTTTGAGTCTTCTGCTTGCAGAAAAAGAGGATTTTCCTACACCATCAAATTTATTTGACGTTACCTATTTTAGCCTCCCTCCTTTTGTTTGTGCGATAACACACCTTGTTTGTGCACTATGGTTCATTGCCACTACCATATGGCTGTTGAATACGATTGCACGTTCCTTCAGGGGGCTATAAATAGGGTATCTTGAGGGATTGTCAAGCAAGGAACAACCCCACACAGACTCTCTGTGTGTGTCTGTGTGTGGAAATCAGCCTAGGATGGCACACAGTTCATTTATAATTTGGCCACAATAAAAAGAATAGATGGGCCAGTGCAGAAGGAGACACTCTGAGAAACCACACTGTACCAAAGATTTACATCTGCTGGTGCATTTCTTTTGCATTAGAAGGCATGTTGAGGATTCCTAAACCCTTTATAAGGCTGAACACTCCATGCAAATATTAAACACATTAAGCAAAAGGAAGGGTTGGGCAGCGCTATACATCTGCCATGTTTGCTCCTGGCCTTTACACCACTGAAAAGCTCTTATCCTTTCTCCATTTTCCCAAACATGAATGGAGAAATCTCATGTCAGAAAGCTGCTGCACAGGTAAACCTTGGGTGGACTTAATTGCAAGTACAGCTGCTCAACTTGGTTGGCAATCAGCTGTGAATGCCTTTGTTTGTTTATCTTGTTTCATATGTGTGTGTGTGTGTGTGTGTACACACACAACACTGGATTGTACAGGAAGAAATAAATAAATCTCAAACTGGTTTACAAAAAAAAAAAAGAAGGCAAAACATTAAAACGACCGATAAGAAAAATTAATAGCAAGTAATTTTAGACTGTCAAGAAGGTTAAATAACAGTAGACTAAAAACAGATAAACTTCCTTAACATCTGGGGAGGCACATCTAAACAAAAGCACTTTTAGCAGGTGCCAAAAAGAGTGCAGTGAAGACGCTTGTCTGATATGAAGAGGCAGAGAGCTCCCAAGTGTAGGTGCCACCACACTGAAAGATGGAGTTCTTGCAAATGTAGACTGGGTATTATGCGGTACTTGTAACTGTGCCAGTTCTGCCACTTGAAAGAATCAAGTGGGTGTATATGGGGGCAAGGTGATCTCTTGGGGAAACTGGTCCTAAGTTGGTTCCGAAGTGCATTGGCTTTAATGGGGTGAGGTTCAAGCTGCATGCCAAGGGGCATGAACGCCTCTCACGCCCTAAGCTTCCTGGAAATGTTAGCATCGCAGAAAGGTGTGTGTGTGTTCATTCACAGGTAAAGTTGCATGCCCAAGTCTTTGGCTCAGCATCTCCGCTTAAAAGCATATCCACTACTCAGCCTCCATGTAGGAAGGCAACCCCCGCTTTAACAATAAGCGATCATTAAATTGCAAACCTGGCTTTTTAAGCTGCTTCGGGAAAATATTCTATCATATGGCACGAGGAGGGGTGGAAACTCTCTCTTCAAAAAAATGCAAAGTCCAAAGCAACTTTGTGTGCATGGGGTAGTTGTGTGGGTTTTCGTAGGGTGGGTGAGTTTGGATGCTGGCCAGATTTCTTTATCTAATGGCAAACAGCAGAATGTGTGTAACTATGGCAGTAAGAGTTGGCGGGATGGGAGTCAGTGTACAAGCTGTGTAAGTCAACTACAATGATTCCAAATACACTTTCATATTTAAAGTGTACTTAATGGGATTGGCCACCTGTCAAATACTGCTGCCCAGGTCATATGCTTTCCTTCATAATAGGCTCCCGTTAATAGAGTTTTTATTATTTGGATTTGGCAGGCATACATGCTTTTATTGAATGAACTTCCTGCTAAGTTTTGGAAGAGAGCAATGGCTGGTTTATAACATAATTGCGCTATATGTTGATAGTATCTTTTATTGTAATTGTTTTTCATTGTTTTTAATAAAAGAATAGGAATAATAGGAGACATAGTAGAAGATGAATTTTTTTCCTTGCCTTTCATTATTCATGAAACTAAAAAAAAAAAAACCCAAATAAGCATTTTACAGAGGGTAAAAAGGTCTCATTCCAAAAGTGCCTAATTTAAATCAGTTTATACAATGAAACAGCTAATGATCTTTAGTGTTGAGAGGTGTAATGCTTTTATACTTTTTTATGAATAGAATTGTAGGGAGGGGGTAGCTCCATTGTGTAGGGTACGCTGAATTTCTACAACCATCCTTTATCAACAGATGGCAACTAGCACATGAAAAATAATTAAAAAATAAAATGAAAAGAAATCCAGAGTGAATTAAAGTGCTTCTCTACGTTCTGATCTGCATTTCCCCCCTTCTTTCTTTCCTTCTACGTGTGTGTGTGTGTGTGTGTGTGTGTGTGTTTTGGTTTAAGAATTTTTATGGTGAATTGCCATATTATCTGTTACATCAGTTTACAATGAGGCTCCTATCAGACATAAAACAGATTTATAATATCATTAAAACACAATATCAAAGAATGAATAAGCAATTCAATAAAATTACAATAACGCAAAGATAAAATGAAAGCCTTTTCAATAACAGTTTTATGCAAGAACATTTTGCAGATAAATATGTGTTTATAGATCTTTTAAATGCACATTTATTATCCTGCTCCTAATAGAGCCACAGGGGTTAATTTTTTCCCCTTCTTCCTCTGTGTTTTTCTTTGTAAGTGGTTCAAAAAACCAGCTGCAAAACTCTTCAATAGATTGTTTTCTGTCTCAGGACTGATTTTAGGGAAAAGAGCGTTTTGCAGTACAGAATCAAGTTAATTGAACTGGGCTGAAAGCTGCATTTGTGGAACCTTTTCAAAATCAGAGCCATTTCTGACAGGTAGGTGACTGGGAAGGATCTAAATTCTGGTCATTTCTGCTTTTGCATGTGCTCATGTCCATTCTGTCCCTTTTGCTCATTGACCTACGATTCCCACCTCAAACAATCCACATGGAAATGTGCATTCAGATATGCATTTATCAATATATAGTTTTCTCTCAGAGCAGGGATTTCAAAATACAATTTGATACGTTTAAATTGTCGAGAAGTGTGTCACAAATATTCAGAGAGTTGTGAATCCCAGGGGGTAGGCAACTTCTGATTTGCACTTTAGTCCTCAAAGAGCCGATCAATTTTGTTGAGTTCAGAATTCACAAAGGACCAGATTGCTCAAGCACCCCTGGTATTAAGCCAAGGGTGTCGGAGCATAGCAAGCTGTCCCATACTGAGTCAAACCACTGCTCCATTTGGCCCAATACTGTTGACACAGGGTTTCATGTAGTAATGTGGGTCTTCCTTGCCTCTACCGGGAGATGCCAATAACTTTTGCATGCAGAGCCACTGAACTATCACTGTATTGTTATGGCCCTTCCTCTTAAGTGTACCTTTTTGACGCTTGTTCTTTTGACATCCATTTCAGCAGGCGTGCAATCAAAATGTCTGTAGCAAGCAGGGATACAGTCATGAGGGGATGACCTCAGGAATACTGTAGCCCACCACCCCAAAGTTTCAGCTGTCATTTAAAACAAATAAGACTCTAGTTCTTTTACTTGCGTAAATAGTTTTCTCCTCCTCCTCTTCTTCATTTACTTCTGCATCTTCATCTTCATCTCCCCCCCCCCATCCTCGCCTTCTCCTGCCCTTCACCATAAGGTGCCAGAGCAGGTTACATCATGAAAAGCACAATATTAAAAACAGTTTAAAACCACTTGCAAAATAAGGTGGGTGCTAAAGATATACAACTCAAGTGTCAAAAGCCAGGAAGACAAAGATGCAGGCAATATCCTACCCAGCTGCCTACATAGAAGTGATAGGAGACTCTTAAACCCAGGGTTCAAGTCCCACATTGGGGTTGGACTAAATGACCCTCGTAAAAGGTAAAGGTAAAGGTACCCCTGACCGATTCTAGGGTTGCGGCACTCATCTCGCTTTATTGGCCAAGGGAGCTGGCGTACAGCTTCCGGGTCATGTGGCCAGCATGACTGGCAAACCAGAGCAGTGCATGGAAACACCGTTTACCTTCCCACCAGAGCGGTACCTATTTAACTACTTGATCTTTGACGTGCTTTCGAACTGCTAGGTTGGCAGGAGCAGGGACTGAGCAATGGGAGCTTACCCCGTTGTGGGGATTCGAACCGCTGACCTTCTGATTGGCAAGTCCCAGGCTCTGTGGTTTAACCCACAGCACCACCCGCGTCCCAATGACCCTCGTAGTACCCTCCAACTCTACAGTTCTGTGATACTATGATGATGTATGTTTGCACTATCTCAATTTACCAAGGATGGTCCTTATTTTCTGATGGCTGGATCCCCATCCCTATTTTGCTCCTATTATTTTCGCATCGTGGGGCTGCTTCCATAAAATGTTGTTAGTGTGAGCTTCTTGAGTTGGTATTCCTAGGGGGTTACTTCCGCTTCCTCAGGATCTTGAGAAGTTGTGCCACTTGGTGGGTGAGTGGAGACAACTTGTCTCTAGGGCAATTACAGGAGCAATGGTTGCGTACGTATACCAAGTCACTAAACGGTGTACTAGTCTGCTATTTTGCCCCTGTGGATGTATATTTCAAATGGTGGATAGTGCACTGCAGGAGAAACCTGTTTTTCTAGTTTATCTTTAAACTAGGGGTTGATTTCTTCCACCGTTCTCTGCCTGCAAGTACAGAGGAGGGGTGGGGTCAATGGGAACTGGCATTCAGCATTATCTGTTGAATTAAGTAGTCCCTTCAAGCAAGGGAACAATCACCTTTTGGCATGTAAAACAGTGGAAGGCATATTGTTAGGGAATAAACAAACATGGAATATAGGAGGCAGATTAGAGCCTCCGCTACAAAACAGTTTAATGGAGGTAGGCTGAGATTTTCAAAATGATCCACTGTATGACAATGTGGGTGTTACATACATGCCCTCTTTTTGTTGGTTAACGTTTTGGAGGGTATGCAATTGAACAACTTGCAGCATACTAGGCTACATACAGTTATGTATGTAGCTTTTCTTGCAAAATATCTCACTCTGGGCCTTTCAACAAGTATCAAGACCTGTCTAATAACTCCTGTGCCTGGGAGGCAGGGAAAGGGGGCGCTTGGTCCAGTTAAAAATATGCTCAATATTTTTAAGCTGCAAACTCACATAACTCACTTACTAGGGAGTAAATTTCATTCAATGTAGTGGGACTTGTTTCCGAGTAAACATGCCCAGGTTTGCTCTGCTAGTTTATTAATCGTCTGCCTTGTGATTGTTTAATCAGATTGATTGCATTTGCATAATCCAAACCTCAAAATAGCAGCCTTTTTGAGACACAGAAGAAAGAGTGAAGCTACTGGTTATCACGGAAATTAAGCAACCTTTAACATTAACATTTCCTATCGCACAAAACTGAATAGTTCTTATTACAATCACATCCCCAGAATCAATAATGTTTCCACAAGAAAATGAAGTGTTCTGAATTTTCGGTCCCACCACTTTA